>NC_089788.1:60599547-60654547 GCF_040412425.1 Macrobrachium rosenbergii
AGAGAGAGAGAGAGAGAGAGAGAGAGAGAGAGTAGAGGTGTTTTAGGGAGGAGAAAGAGGGAAAAAGCAAGGGAGAGTTGCATTCAGAGTTATCCTGGGTATGCTATATATAGCTAAAGAACTAAAGATTGATGAGATTAATTTAATAGAACTGAATGAAACCATGCTAAAAGAAGAAATGAAAGCTGAGGATTGGGAACGAGTATGACATTTACAACCTACGAAGGTGCGGAAAGTATACAGGAATAATATTGCTGGAACCTGTTATGAAGAAATGAATTATCTGGGAAGGTTCTGGAGAAAAGGCTGAAAAATCTTGTTGAAACTGAAGCTTTAAAGCCGGATATGGTTCAGCCTCATGTCCAAAAGCATAATTCGAGATAGCTCGTTGGTAACTCCCCGTGTAATAGAATCCGAAAACTTGATTTTTGTGTTTAATAAAAACAAAAGATGGACGAAGATGATATGATCAAAACTAAGCTAAATTACATCAATCTGATCTCATATTAGAGAATGATATCTGAAATGATCAAGTAATAGAGTTCGGGAAATATTTCCAGTCATTCCCAAAAGCCCTTTTCTGGCACTTTGGGCGGATTTGAAGAACGGAATCGAAATTTCGTTCTTTGTACCAAATATAAAAATTTCCTTCTTGGTACCAAAAATAATCTTCATTCAACTTTCTTTCTATACCAAAACTCAAAGATTCTGACTTTGCTGGTAAATTGAGTTACGCTGGAGATTGGAAGGATAACTGCTTGGAGATGATATATATATATATATATATATATATATATATATATATATATATATATATATATATATATATGTATGTATGTATGAATGTATATATTTTCACAAGCCTAGGCCCGGGGTTGGTCCATCTAGTCCTAAACACAGTCTAAACTCATCTGACTACTTGGCTAAACTCATGAAAAGAAGTAAGTAGACAGTAAATTAAATGATTTTTCAAAGGAAATGCAAGATTTCACTAATTAGATTTTATTACAAAGATCAGAAGGATATTGCAAAGGGGGTTCCTTGCTAGCTTCTTGGCACTGATATTACGTTAGTCACATAACAAATAGTGACAATATAAAAAGATTTTATGATCTATGGTGAAAGTCCTTAACTATAGAATTAATTCTACTCTGAAATAAATCACACTATGGTGGGACCTCTAAAGCTGAGTAAATATGCAGAACTCTGCCACGTAGGCATATAAGTCTTCAGAAATTACTCTTGAAGTCTTCTTCCAAGTCTGGAATTTAGGAATTGGCACCATGGATGAACAGGTAGACACACAGCATCAAATGCCTATTCTGCAGGACAAATTTACTGTCACTTTGATGCAAAGAAAACACTTTCATGGTCAAGAAGGGGGAGGGCAGTCAGAGACTGACCCGGCAAGGACTCTACTCTGATTCTGGTTGGTAACGAACTCCTCACATGACCCCTGGTCAGGTCCTTATATAGTTTCTGCTGCCGCCTTGAGTCTCTGTCCTGCGTGTGGCATTTTGTCTATTAACTCGCCTGCTCCCATGTTTTGGTGGCATCGACAGGAGTGGTGCTGGAACAAGGAGATGAACGACAGTACCCAGGGGATGTTAAAGGTTGACAAAGGCGGGATTAAGGCTTAAAGAGGATGGGCGGAGTTTTTTTTTGTGAAGGCACCAAGGATTTAGCAGGTGCTAATATCAGGGGTGTTTTGATCACTCCCTGTTCCTCAGTTCTGGGTGGTCGTGAAGTTGACTCACTGTCTCTAATGTACATCCTTTATTCTTTGAAGTTAATTTTAAAATGAGTGGAGCCTCACGTGCTCTTGCAAATAGCAATTGAACGTAACAATATATATATATATATATATATATATATATATATATATTATATATATATATATATATATATATATATATATATATATATATATATATATTATATATATACACATATATATATATATATATATATATATATATATATATATATATATATATATATATATATATATATATATATATATATATATATATATATATATATATATATATATATATATATATATATATATATATATATATATATATATATAATTCAGGGTAAATTCATTCGCTTAAGAGCAGCAACGAATTAAAATTAAATAACTAAACTGGGACTACTAGAAAATTAAGCATATGCAGCAGTTGTAACATATGGTCTTTGAGAAAAAGTGTTGTCATTAAGTGATCCTGGTATTTTCTCACACCGGCTTTTACAAAACTGTCCCGAGAAATGATCGTTCCGGAACAGCAATTTCCGAAGCCATTAGAAACTGAAAGAAAAATAGTGTAAGCTATTGGTGACCAAAGAGTGCCACGGAAGAGCGTTTTTAAACCTTATTCAGCCTAGGACAAAATAAAGGACATGTCCCTTGGGCCTTTGAAAACTTCGGCAAAAGCCAACCTCTGGACAAAGTAAAATAGCGGGGCTTTTCTCTAACGTTATTAAGGGAATCTCCACCTCTCAGAAGACTGTTTGGCACTGGGTATAGAGTAAGGCCTAAGAGTTTCCTCCTATAATGTTGCACTTGAAAATGTTTCGGGATTTTGGGAAATATGTAACCAAGGAATCACTTTTCATAATGGATTCTAGCTTTCGGCTGTAGCCCTCTCATCGTTACAATTAGAAGCCGAACGTCTTGCCCGTCGTGGTCAAGGGTGATTCAACCCTTGTAAACGCCATTGGTTACCTTAACCTGACTTACCGCACAGTACTCATCAAGGTCATGACTAGATTCGAGATGTGTAAAGTTTGCTTTGAACAAAAAACGTCAGTATGTCATTTAGGCTAAATTCATTCCTCTATACCTGCACCGAGACAAATATATGAAATACCTTATTACTGGAGGTAACTAAATCTTTTAATGCGCAATTCCTACGCAAAGAATAAAACACCCCCTCACACACTTTCAATTTGACCAAAAGTAAGTAACGAACGCGTTTGCAGTTAAAAACTAAGGTTAAAAACGCGTTTGCAGTTAAAAACTCATATCATATTTTCGCTTCCTTTTTTCATCTTCTTTGAAACCACGTAGCCACCGACTCCCCAAACCTGTTCCAGCGTGGATTCTAATCGTCTTCTTTTGCATATAAATTCAACTTGGAATTCTAATTCCCTCCATCGTCACAAGGAGATTACTTTCGGAAAACCCTTCCGCCGAGTGGATAGAGCCCGGCTGTGAAAACAACGTCCTCTTCTCTCGATTTGGTTTTTGGAATTGTGTTCCTACATTTTGATTTCATTGGCTTTCATTATTCATTCTCTTATTGTAGAATGCTTCTGTAAATGACCGAATGGTAACTGAAGTACTCCAGGATCTATCATGTTTATGCAAGAACGGCTTTTGGGTAACCAGGACGAGCAGCAAATAACAAAATATGAAAACTTATTCGGTCAGAATTCCTGCCAAAGTTCTGACAAACAGAAGCCGTGTTTTCACCACGTCCTGTTTCGCTGATGATGCGGTGGGCTTTACGAAAACAAAAGCTAGGAGGTTTTCATTTTCTCTTGGAAACAGTTTCAGCATATGTGGAAACATTTGTTTAACATTTGTTTAAGCAAAAGATATGAATATACCGAGTGAGGTCTTATGATCACGTGGAATTTGGATTTGATGTGTTCATAAACTGGTGTTTCAGCTTTCTTAAAGATGATTACCTCGGCCTTGTATCTAATAGGGAAGCTTTTTCTTTATTCCATAGAATAAAAGGTAGCATTGTATTTTTCTGAGCTCAGTTGAATGCTTCTGTCTTTATATTCTGTTCCAATAAAGATTAGACGTCTGAATTTTTTATCCCTTGTAAGATTAGACCTCCAAATTTTAGCGCGCGCTAGATTTATCTGATAGTGCAATATCTGTTCCTTTCCATACCTTTAACATGATTCCGTTTAACGTTATTTATGTCTTACCTGAAGATTAAGCTCCTACCTCTGCTCTTGATGTGGGATTTCATCCCTGGTTTCAAAACATGCTGTCTCCTTTCTTTTATATACAGGCTTTGACATTTTAATCCTGCTTCTGTTTTTCCACAGATTTACAATATTTCATTCTTTAGAATGAGATTGTTGCCCGACTCTTTTACCCCATTTTCCTGTGTTTTCTAGTCCTGTTAGTGAATCACCCAAGGAGCTCTGCATCAGGGAAACAAAATTCATCTACGCTGGTAACTCAAGACAGTTTTGGTGGTACTAAAGGCTCTTCTTAGACTCATTTCACATCCCAGCCGAACTGCGCTCAGCCTTTTACTTTTTGCCTGTTCCCTCATCTAGCAGCCCAACCTTTTTCTTTTAATTTTTTTCTATTTCAAGAAGACTCACTTAAGGACCAATCCTGCGGGTGTGCCCTACAAACTACTCACTGGTCTCTTTCAAAGTAATCGATAATCATGATAATAATATGGCGTTCTATTTCGTAAAAACGCATTATTACGACCTAAAGAGAATCCAAGTGGACGAAATATTTCAGTCTTTCAAATCAAACACTCCGTCAGCGTACTCAAACCCCGTCATTGCTCCTCGAACAAATGACAAACGTTTTAGCAATTACTTGAAGTACCTTCGAGTTAAACTTTGCTTCAGCACGTCAGGACGAAGGATTAAGTGGATTTGATGGATTAAGCAAATGGAGTGGAGTGAGTGGATTAGATAAATGGAACAGATTAAATGGATTTAGTCCTCTTTTTCGTCCATAAGGACAAAGGCAGAGGATCACGCATGGAATGGGGGGAATTTCGGCGCTAAAATAAGGGCGTCTTCCGTCTCTCCGTGTCGCTGTCATTCTTTCTGTCTCTGTCTGCCTCTCTCTTCCTTGCTCTCTCTCGTAAAGAACATCAGCGGCAAAGGTTTCCTTTGTTGGTATTTTTCCTTTCGTAAAGAAAAAAATCATCCTACATTCCAAGTTTTCTTTTGATTATGAAGGCGATGTGAACTATTTAAATCGCTTGCCACAAAAGATTCAATCCCTTGTCCTGGATACGAGGTTCAAGGAAATAAGAGGCCTAATGGGGGCCTCTAAGACTGCCCAATCAACAGAACTTTAGCAAAATTTGATCAAAATCCGGTGATAAGACCCTGAGATAATTTGTCCACACCCAAACAAACTGACGCACATTCATGGATGAAAACATGATTTCCCCTCAAATTCTTTGCGGATCTCATGCCGGATTCTACAAACAGACACGGACACACACATGTATAATATATATATGTAGTATATTTATATATATGTAGTATATATAAAAAATATATTATGTATATATATAAATTACATACACACACACACACACACACACATATATATATATATATATATATATATATATATATATATATATATATATATATATATATATATATATATGTGTGTGTGTGTGTGTGTGTGTGTGTGTGTGTGTGTGTATATGTAATTTATATATATACATAATATATTTTTTATATATATTACATATATATAAATATACTACATATATATATTATACATGTGTGTCCGTGTCTGTTTGTAGAATCCGGCATTCTTATGTTTTTACCTGGGAAGGAGCTTTGAATTCTGAGCAGGGAAATTACCTCTATGATTTTACTAAGAAAATGACTCACTTACCATGAGAAATCTTTATCTGACTACTAAATTGGGTTCAGGCAAAACACAAAAGGAAAAAGAGAGGAGCTGAGGGCTTTACTCAACAGGAGATGTTGCAGATAAATACTTAGGTTTACTTTAAAATCACACATATTTGTACTAAACAAACATCAAAAGAATAGGAAATAAAATAGGCAGGTGAACAGAGTCCTGCTGAATACTAAATTATGCTAAGAAATAAATAACTGAAGGATGCTGGAGAAATCCACTTCAATGGCACTGTAGATTTGAATAGCAGTGGTTTAGGACCATGGCAAGCAGGGCCCAATCAAATTGAAGATTCCACAGCAAGTGTCTCCATCTGCAATTGAGAATGCACGAATTTACGTGACAGAAGAAACCGCAATCAAAGAAAAAATTGAGAAGTGCACGGAAGGTGCCCAGAAATCTCGGTCTGCAACACTGGAACCACACTTACGAGTTAAATTAATGCACTGCAATAATGAAGTCAGGTCTAACATGGAATTTGCACTTTGAAAAATGAAAAGGAGAATCAGTGAAAGAATAATCAGTCTGTGACTGATAAAGAAACACCTCTGAACTGGGTACGTTGCCTTTGTCGGAGCATTGTCTTCGCCGAAAATAGAATGGAGGAGAAATTTAAAGGGGGCTTTCATTGAAATAAATACATGGGCTAAGCAAGATAGCCACGTGTTCAGGGTTATAGCCCAGAAGGAGTGGAAAGTCATAAGGGGAGCTGCTTTGGTCTCTGCAGCCAAAATGCCTCTACCTCTGTTCAGGTTGCTCGGCCCCTTATATGAACTTTGGTGGATTAACTTCCCATGTTCTCTTGCCACTGCATTTTCTATGATCACGCCTGTGGACCTTTGGAGCGCTGTCTTTGATCTGCTCAACCACATGGCAAGGCAAGGACCACGTGGTATGTTGCTATGGGCCTCCGAAACTCACTCCTTGAGTTAATCCTCTTCACCAGCTCGTCTTAGACTACGGCAGAGATTTGTCTCCAAGCGGCTTCGTTCTTGGAATAGAGGTACTCAGAGGAGTCACGGTCCAAAGAAAAGAGGATTAACAGAGTGTCAAGGGGACAATAATTAAGAGATTTAAGAAGGGGCATTGTTTTCCATAGTCTCCCTGTCATTCAGCAGTAAGATGAAATATGACTGTACTTTTTGAAAAGAATAAAACAATTTAAGTTTTGCATTAATTTCTCTTAAAGGCATAAAAGTTATATTTTACTTTGCTTCCTTCTGTAAAGCTTGGAGGGCAAGTTGGCTTAGAAAGGGTGTCCCTTTGTAGCAATATATATATATATATATATATATATATATATATATATATATATATATATATATATATATATATATATATATTTCACTACTATATTCTTGTATAATATACACAAGTTTAATTCGATAATAGTCATAACTTTATAGACCTTTCTTCCTGTTTAATTATAATTATGCGATTATCTTTTTGAGATACTCCTTAGAAATTACAGGCTGACTGCGAGGAACAGTAGGCCTACACTCTTCTGCTTGACAGGTATTTGCAGATCGTAGGATTCTGTATTTGGCAATGTCATCACGTTGAGAGATGTTTTTGAATAACTGGCACCAAATTTTTTTCTCTAATCTTACTTTCGATGAAACTGAGAGAGGGCCAGAAGCTCTCCTCTGAGAATTCGCACGAAATAATGCTTCCAGTATTTTATATCTGAAAACTCCTTGATCTTGTTAACTCTACTTCTCCACGTCTTTCATTTACTTTTCGATACCTGAAATTTAACAAGCTATTACTTTAACAATGTCATTACATTATTCAAATGAGGGCTGGAGCCACCTAAAAAGCAGGACACCTCCAGCCTCCTTCTCCTGATAAAAGAAGCTTATCTCAACATGTGAAAGCAGTGATAGACTATAAGGTTCTCTATTTTACCGAAACACTAAAGCAAAATAAATGAAAAGCAGTGGCAGGATTAAAAAAAAAAAAAAAAAAACACACAAGAGGCTATGAGAGGTGATTGGCTTGGAGCCCACTGGACTCCTGACAGAAGGCGTGAGATGGGTAGGCCTATGGATTCATGAAGGGGAAGCTGGAGAGGAATTTTGGGATGACTTGAGGAAGCTGGCACACGATAGACATTTGAGGTGAGAATTCACTGAGGACTCACGTATCCCATGCATCCAACAGATACTGGTTGATTAAAATATGCCAAGTAAATTTGTTTTTCTTTTTCTTTCTCTATGTTTCTTTCATCATCATCTTTATGCTAATAACATTAGTCAAGTAAAAGAAAAGTTTAAATGCAAATGCCAATACACTTAGACCTTTTACCAGAAAGGGGAAATGCCATATGAACCTGTAAGCCCCAGAGTTTGGATAAAGGTGTATGGAGACAAACAAAAACCTTTCCTAATTAACAAAAGATACCTTAGCACATGAGGTGTGATTCTTTAATGAAAGCCATCAACAGTCTGAGCTGTGACTGACAGACTCCCATTAACATTTTCGTGAACTTAACCAGATGACATCTTACCTGTCTGATGTCAACCTGGGAAGAACTTTCGGTGATGCCAAGAAAAATTCTCTGATGTTGACTGATGAATCTAATATTCTTTGGAACACTTTTGCTCTTGTAGTATATGATGATGAATAGGACTGTTGATATCTTACTCACACATACACACACAAATACGTATAAACATACATACACATATATATAGGTATATGTGATATAAAATATATATATATATATATATATATATATATATATATGTATATAAATATATACTGTATGTATGTATGTATATATATATATATATATATATATATATATATATATATATATATATATGTATATATATATGTATAAATATATACTGTATGTATGTATGTATATATATATATATATATATATATATGTATAATATATAAGCACACATATATATTATATATATATATATATATATTATAGATATGTGTGTGTATATGTATATATACAATATATATAAACACATATACATATATTATATATGTATATAATATATATATATATATATAATGTATATATATGTATATATAATATATATATATATATATATATATATATATATATATATATAATTATATATATATATATATATATATATATATATATATATATTATATATATATATATATATATATATATATATATATATATATATATTATCTTGACTGGTTTCTTAAGCATTAAGTACACCTTCAGGAAGACTGATACATAGCGGTAGAAATATTTACATATATGGGAGGGTGAAAGCATAGACAAACATACAGACAATTGACAAAACATTCATACTAAGAGAAGAAAATGGTAGGAGCCATAAACTCAAAGATGCCCGAGTTGAGTACTCCAATATAAAAAACTCTTGGTTTTCCATCCAGGTGGGCTAACATTTTCAGTCGTAAGCCACAACAAACTACCTTCCTTAAAATCTATGCATGTTACATATTTTGTTAAAAGTAAATGGATAAAATTTATACATTATTAGGCTGATATTCATATTCTTCAGAAAGCTTTCTTTTATAAAAATGCATTGTGAAATTGATCGCATGATTGTTATCGCTGACATGAAGGGAAATCTCAGTGTTCTTTGCGCATCTCATACTGTACATTCCCAGTCTCTTTTCAGCGTCTGACCATGGCAAGGATTATCTCGTGGCACTCATGGCACTTGATATACACATCCTTTACGGTCGTCGGGAGAGTTCTTTGTAAGTACCCTTTTCATTGTATTAATATAATGTTGCATTAACTCTGAAGTTCTCTAGGAGACGGGGAATATCTTTGAAATTACTATATGGTTGTTCAAGCAGGTTTTTTGTGTTTTATGTTTCTCTTTTGTTATTATCTTAAAAAATAATTTTTGCCACTCTTCATGCATTGTGAAATACAATACCAGGATATTAAATTTCTTGCCTGTATTCCTAATAACATATATTCCATCTTCAATATATTCAGGGCCACAAACACATAACGCTTTGAATATGAAATATTTGTAATATGTTTATCAGGGGCGTCATTTAGGGAGGGCTGGGGGCAACTGCCCCTGCCCCTGACCTCAAGTGCCCCCCAGGCCTCAACTTGCCCACCTCACCCCCCCAAGCCCCAAGAAGTAACAGCAGCTAGTTTTCCATTATTCCTACCGAAATTCAAATGTGTCATCATATTAAGTTATATCTATCTGTCTATCAATATATATTTCTCTATCACACACATTGTTTGTTTGTCTGCCTATGTGTCTGTCTGTCTATATGTATGTATGTATGTGCATGTTTGTCTGTCTGTCTGTAGTCTTAACCTATCTATGAGGTCTGCAGAGGAAGGGATGATCCATAAAATTTCAATTAATCAAGTTTTTCTTAGCAAAATCCGATCCATTCTTCATCGATAATATCACTAGTTCGCTGTGAATTTTTGTTTACATTTTGAATGGCTGACTGAGCCTGATAACATAGATTTATTTCAGTCTCTCTCTGCATTTGACTGTCAATCAAACCAGTTCCTTGATAAGGAAAAACTAACTCAGTTCGCAAAGCATTATAGTGCACACATTGATAGTCCTCTTGGTTTCACAGATTCATTCTGCAAATGTGTTCTTGGAACAAAAGAAAGAGGAGGACCTAATCGATGTGTACACAGCTCTAAAAACCTTACCATTTCAGTGCTTGGGTCAACGTACGAATAATGAGTTTTGAAGGAACGTGCCTCAATCAAGTTTTCTTTTTTTGAGTTCGCTGACTGAGTAAAAGGAGATCAGTTGCCTTTTCTGAGTTGCTAACTATCCTTAAAATTTTGTTTACCATTCCAGTCACTACAGCTAGCAATGAGAGGCTTTTTTCTGTGTTAAAACATGTAAAGAACTACTGCGAACAACAACTGGGGACGACCGGCTATCTTACTTGTTGTTGATGGCCATAGAAGAACATATGGTTAAGTCACTTGATTTGGAAGAGCTAGTGAATGATTTTGCTTGCATGAGACACCGTCGGTACCCATTGGTGTAATTCTGTATATGAATGTAATTCAAAAATCACATATTATTCTATTTTGATTTTGGTACTCAAATTATCAACATTATTACTTTTATATTATTTTATTTTCATTATGGTACTCAAATTATCAACATTATTTCTTTTTGTTTCATAATCATAATATAAATTCCATTACATTAATGATGCAGTTGTTTCATAATTTTCATTAATGCCCGACATTGCCAGCCGATGGCACTATAATTTGATTTATAAAGTATATTTTCATTAAAATGTAAAAAAAAGTAATGTTTTCTCTTAAAATGTGCAATCATAAATATATGAAATTTCTCGGAAATATCACGTTTCTTGATCCTTGTCTGTCTACTAGCTACCAGTGGTGATGAGATAAATAAACAGTAGTGGGAGTATATAATTTTGCTGAAATACCTTGCTCATGTGGCTTCAAAAAGAGCATAAAATAGCTCAAAATAAAAAACCCCGGCTGATTAGGGTCGCTTCGCTCCCCAAACCGTCTTTGCCCCGCCCAACAAAAATCTGAAATGACGCCCCTGATGTTTATGTATTAAGCAATCCAAAAAAAGAGTAGGCTACCTTTGTTTTCCATTTCCGTTTATCCTTTCGTAAGATCCGTGGTTCCATCTCGTCCAGCTCCCACCAGTCGGCAGAGATGTGAATGGGTACCAATGCACGTTGCCTGTCAAAGGACGGGCAAGGGGCTAGCAACCTCATCTCTAAAGGCCTGCTCCTGCTGAGAACCAGAATTCTAACAATTTCTGGGGCATTTCTTCTAGGGAGATAAAGGAGTGTGCTGCATATATATATATATATATATATATATATATATATATATATATATATATATATATATATATATATAACATACATCACGAACATATAGATATAAATATATTTATGTGTATAAATATATATATATATATATTATTTATATATATATATATATATATATATATATATATATATATATATATATGTATATGTACAAAATAATAATAATAAAGGAAAAACGAACACCAGCCGCCTTCCATGCAAGAAATTCGGAGTTTATCACAAGCTGTGGAAACAGCTGTCACCTACAAAACATTCTTTATAGACTTTATATTTCTTTATTTTCATTAATAAAAGACAAAGACAATCAGCTTTTATTCCCTTCAGGGCACATATAATAATTAATTTAAGTGATAATATCTTGGAGCACAGTAAAAAAATATGACCAAACAAAGGAAATGTCAACTGAGTCAGTACACCTCAAACTATATGGCTGACGGCGTAGACAACATACAAAAAAATAAAAAAAAGCTAAAACTCACAGGACGCGAGGCAATGTCGTGCTTCTTTAATGAGAGCCAATAAGGGCTGAGCTGTGAATGGCAGACTCCTAATAATATATGCTGGAACCTAACCAGGTGACATTTCACCTGTCTGTCACCCTGCGGAGAACGCTCGATGATGTCATGAACAATTCTCAGGCAATGAGTTCTGTTTTCCATATCTTTGGAGGACTTTTCCGCTCTTAATAATATATACTACATAGCTCTTTCAAATACACACACTGCTCAATATATGTATATATATATATATATATATATATATATATATATATATATATACTGTATATACATATATATATTTATATATTATATAGATCTATATATATGTATTTATATATATGTATGTATGTAGTATGTATCACATCATGTATATCATATATATATATATAAATATATATATGATATATATATATATATATATATATATATATATATATATATATATATATATGTATTTATATATATGTATGTATGTAGTATGTATCATATATGTATATCATAATATATATATATATATATATATATATATATATATATATATATGTATATATATATATATATATATATATATATATATATATGATATATATATATATATATTTATATATTATATAGATCTATATATATGTATTTATATATATGTATGTATGTAGTATGTATCATATCATGTATATCATAATATATATGAGATATATATATATATATATATATATATATATATATATATATATATATATAAATATATATTTAATATATATATATATATATATATATATATATATATATATATATATATATATATATATATATATATATATATATATATGTATGTATATAGTGTGTGTGTGTGTATGTGCAATTAAAAGCTGTGTAGTATATATATATATATATATATATATATATATATATATATATACTGTATATATACATATATATATAAGTGTATGTGTGTGTATTTATACTTGTTAGAAACAGTAAAAACAGAGGACGGTGTCAATGAATGAATATATAAATATATAAAACATTTATATGCAGGAATACAGTTCGAATAATAAATCATTTCTATGTACACGTACACCAGTTTTGCACACACACACACACACACACACACACACACACACACACACACACACACACACACACCATGTAACCTGCCCTCCTGTACACAAATAAGCAACAAAGTTCAGACAAAGGATCAAGGCGTGCACATTTAAAGCACACTAAAATATGTGGATAAAATGTCATACGTGAGGTCGCAAATTCATCCAAAATCTGCAGATATATATATATATATATATATATATATATATATATATATATATATATATATATATATATATATACAGGAGGGCAGGTTACATCATATTGAACAACGGAGGCAAGAGGAGACTTCCAACGCTTAAGCGTATAACGTTGTAGGATTTCCGATTTCCAAAAAAAAACAAACTTCGGAAGAAGAAAGCTGGTCGGATTTACGCGATTGCCCGAGAGACTTTTTACACCATACAAAGTCGCGAAATGCCGCATTTTAAATCTAGGTACGTCTCACGAGTAATAAATGGAATATCTTTTGGTTGAATTGATGAGTTCTCTAAGTCAGAGGGCATTTCTCTCCTGAAAGAATCCACGACCATTCATGGGGCTCCTCAATTTTGGGACGCGTAGAATAAATGCGCCAAGAAAATGGTGCTTCATAGAGAAAATGTCAGTCTTAAATCCATACATAGCACCATCTCCAAGAAAGCTCTGGATTTATCTCTAGGTGTCTAGAGACATTCTTAAGTAACAGATGTTCTCACATAAATTTGGTTTTCTTCTGCTTGGTATTTTCTGGAAACACTCTTGAGTGTGAGACCCAACTTTATATCCTGACATATTTTTACACATTTCTTACACATAGAGGTATACTATCACTACATGTCAGTGACATTATTTATTCATTTATGCGAATAAAGCAAAAATTCCCCACAAAGTTCACCTACCTTCATCTGCGCATGATCATCTCACTCTCAGCCAATAGAGAGACGCCACTGGTGCAGGAGAGTAGCGTCTTCTGCTCGCAATGTGTGTTGAGGCAATTCTTTGTTTTCAGTCCAGAAGGCTCTGTTGAGACGGTAAGATATCTTCGTGGTGACCCAACTTGGGAAAACTTGTAGTTTACCCGCCGTTTGTAAGTATCAGTTCAAAACAGTACTCTATACAAGTTGTGTTTATACTTGAAGAATAATGAATATGATTTTAGCTATGCCAATAGCCTTTCCCTTAGTGTGCAAATTGAGATGGTTTTCCTTTCTTTTCGAAAACGACTCGTTTTAGCCCCAGAAAATATTGTAATCTGCCCCCAGGAATTAATATTTTCGTCGAAGGTGCATACGATACGTTTCTTATTTCTGCTGATATCGTTTTATTTGTTTGAGAGATGATTCATAGTTTTCATGTTTGCATCTAGTTTCCAGCTCTCTTTAATACTAAATTTGCAATAAATGAAATGTTTACAAAATTATACCTGGTTGTTGTTCTAAAAATACAAAGAAAAAACTCCTTGCACTTTTCCTGGTATGTTTGAGTGATTTTGCCATAAACAGATAAACGCTTCTCGTAAACATTCAAGGTTATCACAGAAAATAGGTTTCGATGAGTATCTATTGAAAGATATCTTGATGATGCGACAAAACTTCATGAAATATGTGCAGTTGGTTATTCTTTCATCCAAAACGTACACAGTCTTGATTCTGGAAGCCTACATTTTAAAATTTTAGGCGCGAAATAATAATGATAGTCTTGTTAAGCAACGAAATTATGATATTTGCTAAGCATGTTTTTCTATCAGTTGAATTACAATTTAATCTTCCGTCTTTCACTCCACCGCCAGTTACTTTCAAAAGTTTATCTAACTGAAAATGTATTGCAGCGAAAGTCTGAATTTATGACCGCTACTGACGAGAAAGCGCATGTCTCAGATTTTAGCCAACTTTTATTGAAGACTGCTGACAATGAGACAGGAAACCCTAGGATTGCGATCAGCAACACTTTGCAATGGTTACGAAAACATGCAAACCTACCTTCTCATTTTGTTGGTAGACATAATGAAATATGTTTGAAATGCACAAAGACTGCAGTCAAGTGCTCTTCCAGCGCCAGACGACACAGAAACAGATAACACTTTCCGCAAAGTCAACACTTTCTAACTACACATTTCACTAAAGGATTCTAATTTTTCAAAATACCCAGGACCCCGATATTTTAAAGAATAAGAGTTACGCCGAAGTGGATTCGAAAACAACAAAATTCCAAAATACGCAAAAATTCAGCAGATAATAAAAAAAAGGGCCGCTGGCAAAGGACCCTAATTATAACAATATACAGAACAAAACTAATAAACAAAGGCATAGGAAGCAGATAAAAAGCAACGTACCAGACCTGCCCAAGTGAACATTTCTTGTTGTTAGCAGTCACTTGAGCACTATGTTCAACCCTCAAGTGTGTCATCATCACAAACATTTGGTAAGAACTGGAGAATTGAGAATTTTCTTGCGACTGCTATCACATCCCCAGGTCTCGGCTACATCCACAGTAAACCACTTCTTTCAATCTGGTCACCCCGTTTATCTCTCTCAATATGATTCTTTCTCATTTTCAGGATATCTTATAAGCCTATCTTTCAGCCCAAAATCTTGGAGGTAGCTGACTCATCTTCTACGAGCCCTCCTTATCACGTTCCAGACTTTTGTTTTATTTATTAACTTCATCCAGTTGCGTGTAGTCCAACTCACCGTGTTCCAAACTTCTGTTAATATATTAAGCTTAATGACAGTATCACTTGGCAGACTTCTCTTTTTGATTCGATCTTTCAACCGGATCAGTTTCATCTGTATAAAATGTGTAAGATCTTATTTCTATATTTTATATATTTCCCATTTATTAAATGACTTTTCGTGATAGTTTTTCGAGTTGCGTAAATACGCGGAACTCCAAATATAACCCATAAATGTTTAACAAACATCCTGCCCTCGTCAGGAAAATAGATTTCTTTATATCATGGTTTTACCAACTTTTAATTGTCACATTTATTAGTTAAAGCTATGCCACATGTATACGAATTTTTGTAATGAATTATAAGTGCGCATGATTGGTGAATGCTTTTTTCCACGAGTAGAACTACGTTGAGAAGCAGAAGAAGAAGAATGACTGCTCGTGATTTTGTCTTTATTCCAACGTTTTGCAATTTTGGCTTATGTATTTTAAATTGATGTACGATTAATACGGAAAACACGAGAATTTCGTCTGGTAACATGTTCACGCGAAAATTCTTCATACAAATGCAAGGCTGCTTTGTTAGAGCAGTAAGTATCGATTGGTTCGTTACCGCAAAATTTTTTTTCTAAGAAGAGAAATTCGTTTTTCTAGTCTCAATATTACGCCAGTAACGTTTGAATTTTATGAAATATTTCTAAAACACTGACACCTCTTAGAGTTTTAAAATGTTAAAAACAGTGAAAAGGATAATGATTTAATTTTTATTAGCTAATCCCCGTAAGAATACATAAATATTGCTTTCATATATTTACTTTTCGTTAGGAATCCACGTCATGTTCAAGAGTACTTAGAGAACCCCTTATCTAAAGCGCCTAAACATTTTGTACTTCGATAAGCGTGGCCTCTAGCCCTCTCTTTGCTTTCAGAAAACGGGACAAGATTCCTGTCTATCAAAAGCATCACCCGACTGAAAATTTCCTGCCACTACATTCTTACCGTCATCTTGTTACTTTAGTCTACGTAGCTGAGCTGTTCAACTCCTCAAACACCTTCTGGATCGGAGACTTTCCACGATGGGCGTGACCTCATTCAGCTGCAGAGGGATTCTTCTGATTTCATCGCTCTTCCAATTATCCAACACAGGCGAAGTTCCCACAGGCGAGGTTCCCTTGCAACACTCCTTGTCAATACTCCAGAGACTTGCTTCCAGTATGAAACTGTGTTTGTATGCAGTTGCTTTGTATTGATCTATCACAACCCAATTTTCATAGAAAAGTTAGAGGTCACATATATACAGTATATGCTCACGCACACACATATCTATCTATATTCATATAACACACACACACATATATATATATACCCGTATATCTATATATATATATATATATATATATATATATATATATATATATATATATATATATATATATATATATATATATATATGTATATATATATATATATATATATATATACATATATATATATATATATACACATATATATATATATATATATATATATATATATATATATATATATATATGTGTGTGTGTGTGTGTGTGTGTGTGTGTGTGTGTGTGTGTGTGTGTGTGAGAGAGAGAGAGAGAGAGAGAGAGAGAGAGAGAGAGAGAGAGATGCTGACATACGCAGATAATGGTTTGATAACTAAAATATATAGCCAGTTTATTAACCCGTACATACGTTGACACCCCATCTATGCATAATTAAATGAGTGAGGGGTCCTTTGTATTACCGCAGCCCTGGAGAGGAGCAAGGCAGTGCCAGGAAATGGCAGAGTGCCAACCATCGTGAGAACAGCCTTGTCAATAGTCAAGAGTCTCCCCGAGTCTTCCAGTGTCGTCTTCGCTGACCATGATAATCACGAGCTTCAGGTCTTGGTGAAGGTAAGACCATTGAATTCGTAGTTTGTTTATAAAAGGACAACTTCAGAACTGACAATAACAGGAGCAGCAACAACAGTAACATCACTCAGAACAGAATCACATAGCTAGAAGAGAGAGAGAGAGAGAGAGAGAGAGAGAGAGAGAGAGAGAGAGAGAGAGAGAGAGAGAGAGAGAGAGAGAGTTTTACAAACAGTTAATAAAAAATTTCGCTTCAAAAACGGTAAAATTTGTTAGTGCTTTGTCTTGTCGTTTCCGTTAATTTTCTTGCCGGTTGGCTTTTCATCATCTTCATGCTGATATATTCGGCAAGCGGTATTTTATTTCAAATTCACCCTTTCGTTTACTTTCCTTGTGATGCTCACAGATTGTTTCTTTTCAAGTAAAGTAATGTAATCAATCTCTTCCAATTTTCTGATGGGAATCTAATCCACAGGTACTGAGCGGGGCACTGATGTTTCAAGGGACAGCATTCTTCAACCCCAAGATGGAACTTGATTCAAACACAACTTCCATTGAGGAACTTGTCGATTTAGCGCGACAGGTAACATTTCACTGGTTGTCTTCCATGGACACGATGCAGACATTATTCTTACTCTTTATTCACTTTGAAATGAAGCTCACACTCAGTCATTCGCTTGGTTTTCGAGGTCTTTCCGAATTTCTACATTAAAATGCACTTGACACTTGTTACTTGGTTTAGAGCCATCCCTGTCCATTGTTCAGTATCCTGAGCGCGTAGACTATCCAGAGGGGTTGCATTTCTATTGCTTCTGGGTCTATTCACTAGTTGCCTCCCCTCCACCCTGCTTTCAATAGCCTGATATACCTGACTAAAACAGGGACGAGTCTTGAAGGGTCTCTTAAATAACGTATCCACGTCAAAGTTCAGCTTTCCCATGTACTCTACACGCTCTGACATGGAGTGGAACATTGGTGGTCATTATCAATAATACAAAATGTAAAGATACTTATTCTTGGAGCTTTGAAAGTGTTCGGGGGTGGTACAGAGGAGAAAGTAAGCATAACAGTTGCCCTTCCAGCCTCAAAATACTTCAAGAGCCGTTCGTAAAACTTGTCTTAATAAAACTAAAGACTAGAACCGAATGTGAGGCATACGTATGGATGGTTCCATCGAACATTACTACTTACGGTGCGTGCGTCCACAAATCAATTATCATATTTTGAGAGCTCTGTGGAGAACATCGCAAATCAGTGAGCTGGATAAAAAGCCTCAGAAAACTACAACTCAGCGAAGCGCGAGGAGGTTTGTTCCATATAGACAGCTCAGTGCTCTGTCAGTTTCAGCCAATCATTTCCACAAAATTCAGCCAATTATTAGTATGGAATTTCTCGGTCAAAGCAATATATAACTCACCAGTTAAACCTCGAAATCACAACTCCTCGTGGATTAATTTGCTCTCTGCGTCTCGATCCGTTGTTTCTTTGCTATTTCAGTGAATTGGTTCTTCAAGGATTTCGTAGATTTTTTCCCAGAAATTTTTTATCACTTCCAGTTTTTACCTTAGCAGAAAATCTCAATTCCAACAAATACAAATAAAGGACGACTTGTAGGAGAGAATGTTCAAAATGCTCAAAGCAACGAGTGAGAGCAGACAGATGTTTCGACTGCGCAAACCTCATTTACACATTCGGATGTGACTACGCTTCTAGACATCTAGATAACTTACGCCCGAATAAGTACCTGCGATTCTTAGGAAGCTGGCCATCAAACGTGTATTGAGTCCATTACCCAGCAACAACTGTACGTATGAACATTCAGAAGCAATTACTTGAATGCAATTAACAAAAGTAATTTCCGGATTTTTTCTTAAGTGTGTGTGTGTGCGCGCGCGCTTGGAAACTTTCCATCAAGACTTCATTGGTTATCAAATGCTGTTGTCTGAGTGACTTCAAGGATACTACTACCAATTAGGAGTGATATACAGTCACCGCTATAGGCTGACAAAGCTGGCAGCCCCAGGTTGAGGATCCAACTCGGAAGATGGCGAGGATGAAATTTTTACTACGAAGGACTGCTGAGTTAGTCTTATTTTAATCCCATACCTCGCCAGAGTATTTTCTAGCAGTGTAGGATGACTAAAGATTTGAGTGAAGAACAGGCAACAGGTAGGTGGATGGGTGGGTATGACATGAAGCGAGAAGAGAACTAGAGAAGGCATGATATAACGTGTGTATAGAATCAAACAAAAGAAGGGCTGTTTGAAACCATCGTTTTAGTGACAAAAAATGGCACAAACTCAAAGGTTTTCTGTCTTTGTCAACCCATATTTTACAGAATAACTAATTTATCAAATCTAAGAATAGATAGAGTTTTAGAGGATTTATTTCCTGTGAATTTTTTATATTATGTCAAATTCCCTATCAGGTCCGGTCTTTTGTTGAGTTTTGAAATATATTCTTTTCGCTATGTGCTCGAAACTAAAATGAAAGTTGATTGTTGAATGTTGGAATAACTGGGCGATGATGGATGATGAATGTCGAAATGAAAGATGAATATCAAATTCTGAAGGGTGAGCTGAATGTGATGTTGAGTCAAAAGGTGAAATTCCACTCAATACTCATTTTCGATTCTTGGAATTGACAAAATTAGTGACTACCGGCTTCAAGTGTTACCCATTCTTTATTGACGGTATATGTACGAGTATATACATATGCATTCACAGAAGTAGTCAACATACAATCCCATGTGGAACACATCGGGATAGATTGACCAGTGTGGCTTAGTTGGTAGCACCCTAGCCTTTTAATTGAAGGACCTGGGTTCGATAGCGATGTGAGTTAGAAATTTACATATACATGCATGCATACATATAAATATATATATATATATATATATATATATATATATATATATATATATATATATATATATATATATATAAATAAGCGAATCCCACAGGAAAATGACAGGCAGAAGTTCAGTACCATGCGCTTTCACGTTTATTAACGCATCGTCGGGGCACTTTGATGCGTTAATAAACGTGAAAGCGCTTGGTACTGAACTTCTGCCTGTCATTTTCCTGTGGGATTCTATTATATATAAATAAATAAATAAATAAATAAATAAATAAATAAATAATATATATATATATATATATATATATATATATATATATATATATATATATATATATATATATATATATATATACATACGTGTGTTTATGTGTGTGCGTATGTATATGTACATGTGTACATAAATATAATGAAGTGAGAAGCTGAAATGACTAGACCTTGGGCCATGGTAGGTTCGCGTCGGTCGCCGAGAGGTGAAGGTGATCTTGCTGAGCGACGACCCGAACTTCGTCAGCGCCTTCGGCAGATTCTCTCTGGAGAGGCGCCTCCTTGCGGGGCACTCGAGACTCCTGGTCGTCGGACGACTGAGTCAGCAGGAAGTCAGCGCCCTGACCAGGCACTGGACATTCTCCATGATGAATACTCACTTCGTCTTACCCAGTACCAAGGGAGAGTCGCAAAGGTGGGTTGCTTTGCTCTTCTTTTCCCCTCCAACCGCTTGGCTTTGGAATTCCCTTCCTGCCTCTTGTTTCCATGTCTCTTACAACCTCCCTTTCATGAGGGGCAGGTCTGTTTACTTGTTTTCTTCGGGGTTTAACCCTACTCTTCTAACCCAGTATTCCTTGTTCTTAGGTTCTTCGAACCTGCGCTATGAAAGGGCATACCATATTAAGTTCATTTGATATGATACAGTCTATACTACAAAATGGAATAATATCACAGCCAACGTGATATAATGCAATGCAGATGACGGTAGAATGTAACATAATTTCGCCTATTACTATGGAATTATATGGCAAATATAGTAAAATATGAATTGCAGATGGAACCTCTTTACGTACCTGCCATTCACGGCCTCTGGAAGTCGTCTGGCTCGAGTTGGATTCTGGACGCCCTCGAGGAATCTCGTTCTCCAAAATAGCCTCCTCTCTCCTCGGAAATTCTCAAAGTAAGTTTACTTGAAATCCACCGTTACGATTATAATGCTTCGTAAACATTTCTCGCCTGGTTTACCTACTGTATCTAATTGTCTAGCTATAATCGTGCTTTTGTAGTTGTATGCTCAGTTATCAAGCTACCGTTCCTCAACATCTATGCATACACCGTATGATAGAAATGGAGTATGTATGTATGTATGTGCGCCACTTGACCCTAAGACACGAAAGCATTAGATCAACTCCTTGTTTTATTCCTTCCTCCAGCTCAATGACAAGTATGTATGTATGTATATGTATATGTTATGAATATATATATATATATATATATATATATATATATATATATATATATATATATATATATATATATATATATACACACACACGTAAATGGATGTATGTATGTATGTTCTAGCATAACTCTGAAACGCATTGAGCAATTTCAACCAAATTTGATATACATATGACTTACTATCTGGAAAAGAATACTGTGGGGGTAATACATCACTAGTACCAAAGTGCACAAAAGTGGTGGGGGGGGGGGAGGGCTTCCCTGAAACTGGGCTGGTTATGCCTATAGACTGAGCAACTTTGCAAATTTATCATGCCTAATTTCGTTATACATATGACTTACTATCTGGAAAAGAATGCTGGGGTAAGGCATCAATGGCACCAAAGGGGGTGGAGGTTGGGAAGGGGGTGACGGAGAGAGAGAGAGTGAGAGGGAAAGGAAGTGAAAAAGAGAGTAGAGGGGGTGTTAGGGAGAAGAAAGAGGGAACGAGACAGGGGAGTGAGAGGGAAAAGAAGTGAGAGAGTGAGAGTGAGAGTGAGAGTTAGAGTGAGAGAGAGAGTGAGTGAGAGGGAGAGGAAGTAAGAGAGAGAGAGTAGAGGAGGTGTTTGGGAGAAGAGAGAGAGAGAGAGAGAGAGAGAGAGAGAGAGAGAGAGAGAGAGAGAGAGAGAGAGAGAGAGGTGGTGTTAGGGAGGAGAAAGAGGGAAAAAGAGAGAGAGAGAGAGAGAGAGAGAGAGAGAGAGAGAGAGAGAGAGAGAGAGAGAGAGAGAGAGTTACAAGGAGTTACAAGGATTAGGATGTCTCAAAGACTTATTAGTCCCTCCGAGGAGACATCATGTGCTCACTTATCTCTAGGAGCAGGTTTTGCTGTTCATTCAAATTGTTCTAATGATTTTGTCTAGCTTTCTTTTAAACTCTTCCACACTGTTGCTGTTGACAACTTCTGGTGGCAGTTTATTCCATGTGTCACATAACTTGTATGGGAAGAAGTTCCCACAATGAGATGTGTTGTATCTCTTCAGTTCTAGTTTCCATCCATTATTTCTTGTTTGGTTTTCGTTTAATGTGAAGAGGTTACTTTTTACTTTTGCTATGCCTTTCAGTATTTTAAATGTTTCTATGAGTTGTCCTCGCAATCGTCGTGTTAAGCCACAGATATTCAGGTTCTCTAGTCTTCTTTGGTAACCTATCTGTCTGATGGCTGGAATTAACTTTGTGGCTCTTGCTTGTACCCCTTCTAATCTATTTATGTCCATTCTTAGTGTTGGTGACCAAAACTATACTGCATATTCAAGACGAGGTCTAACTATGGAAGAGTAGAGCTGCAGCACCGTTTCTTTATTTCTGTATTTGAACTGTCTCTTTATGTATCCCACTAGTTTCTGTGCCTTCTTTTCAGTTTTTATGCACTGTTTTGTGGATTTTAAGTCCTTGGTAATAACGACTCCAAGGTCCTCTTTTTGTTCTGCACTATTTATGTCATTCCCAAGCAGAATATGTGTAACACTTTACACTTATCCAAGTTAAAAGGCATTTGCCATCTTTTTGACCACTCTCCTACTTTCCTTAGATCATTCCTTAAACTTTCCACTGTATCTGGGTCTGCTACATTTACACCTAGTTTGGTGTCATATGCAAATTTGGCTATCCTGCTAGTTAAGCCTACATCAATGTCATTAATGTAAATAAAAAACAAGAGCGGGCCAAGGACAGAACCCTGAGGAACTCCGCTTATCACATGTGCTCATTCTGATTCTTCACCATTTATTACGACTGCCTGTTTTCTATTAGTTACCCAGTCTTCAATCCAGTCTGCTATTTCTCATACAATTCATAAAGCTCTAACTTTTATCATTAGTTTCTTGTGTGGAACTTTGTCAAAGGCCTTTTGGAAATCTAAGTAAAGCATGTCTATTTTTCTCCTACTGTCGTCAATGTTATGATAAGCATGTTATGATAGGCAGGATCTGTTTTGTCTGAAGCCGTGTTGACTATTTAACAACAGGTTGTTTCTATCAATGTGATCCACAATTTGATCTGTAATTATGGACTCAAAAATCTTACAAGGGGCTGACGTTAGACAGATTTGTCTATAATTTTCTGGCTCTCCTCCTGGACCTTTTTTTGTAAACTGGGGGCACGTTACCTAGTTTCCATCCTTTTGGTGCCTTTCGTTGTTCTGCAATTTTTCTGTAGAGTTTATATAGGTGAGGAACTATCTCCTCTTTTAACTCTTTAATATCTCTTGGATGAATCCCATCCGAGACAGTTTTTCTATTTTGTTTTTAACGTCTTCTTCTTTAAATATTATTCTGTCAAGTGGTTCTGCCCCTTCATATTTAATAGCTGGTTCAGGGATTGAGGTATGGTTCAGGGACTGAGGTAGTGTCTTCAATTGTGAAAACACTAGTAAAAAATTTATTCAGTAACTCCGCTTTTTCCAAATCTGAGTTCACTAGGTTTCCTCTATTGTCTCTTAGGGACCTATGCTATTTTTTACTGGCTTCCTACTATTAACATGCGGAAAGAATTCTTTTGGGTTTTCCTTACAAGTTGATGCAACTCTCTTATCCTCTTTTATCTTTGCATTTCTTACTAATTTGCCCACCATTCTACAGAGTCTTTTATGCCTGCTTGCTTCTTCTGGTGTTGGGTGTGGAGTCATTGATTTGTGCAATCTGTCTCTTTATTTTATTTTTAATTTCTATGTTGAACCACTTAGGCTGATAATTGCCGTTTATTTGTATTTGCTTTAATGGTATACATCTGGAGCGTTTTTCTGTGTATTCTTCTAGAAAGGCTTCCCAGTAGTTATCCATGTCTGTGTTCTTGTCGTACTCAAGATTTTTAACATACTCCTTTAGTTTTTTTTAGGTCACCTCGATGGTAGTCTAATCTCTTTATTATCTTCTTTTCTTTTTCATGGCGAATATTAATATAAAATATAATCATTTTATGGTCGCTTTTGCCTAAATTTGCACCTACTGAAAGGTCTGACACCAGGTTATCTTCTGTTGATAGGACGATTCTAGTATGTTGTCTCTTATAGTAGGTTTGTCAACCCATTGGTGGAGAAATGAATTTTTGACAAATTCTAAAAGTCTCTTTTCTTCTAAGTTTGATGTGGAGGTCATAGTGTCCCAGTGTACAGCTGCATTGAAATCTCCCATTATTATGCAGAGTTTGCTGTTTATTTCTTGTCCTAGTAATGCATACAGCGCCTCGTTGGACATCTCCTGCTTATATTGATGCCAATGACTTCTTGAGTGGTTGTAATTTTACACTTTATTGGACTGAGGTGGTCCTTGACATATAACATAACGCCTCCACCTTTTTTATTGGGTTTATCTTTTTTTGAACAATTTATGTCTTGTTATGTGGTACTCTCTTACAAAGTCTCTTGTTGCCTCTTGTATCCATGCCTCTGTGATACCTATTATGTCTAGTTCTTCACTTGCCATCAATGCTTTGAAGAGATCTACTTTGTTCCAAATAGATTGTGCATTAAACTGCGCCACTCTGATGGACTTTTCTATCTTCTGTTTTGTCCCCGGTGGCTTTATTCGTTTCCCATATTTTCACTGTTTCCTGCAGTGCTATTACTAACGAAACTTGGGAGCTTTCCGGCTTCTTCCACTGAGTGTTCAGTTCACTGAGGTATTTCAAGAGGTTTTCGCTAAGAAGGTTTCCAAGTAATTTTGCTCCTTCTAAATTCAACTGAGTTCCATCTTTTTTATATAGTTTTTTATTCCCTACAAATCTGTCCCAAAAGTTTAAAAACCTAACACCTTTTTCTTGGCATATTCGCTCCAGTCTGTCGTTGATTCCAATTGCCTTGCTGAGGGAGCAGTGGCTTACATTGGTTCTAGGCAGTAGTCCTGCAAGAATGCCATTGTTGGTTTTCTCACGGATGTTTTCTACAACATTCCTCAGGTCAGCCACAAGACCTTCTGTCTGGCCAGTCCTTCCATCTTTTAGAAATAAGTTGTTCCCTCCTCCAAGCACTATGATTGCACTTTTTCTAATTTTCACTTTGATTTTCTTCACTACCGCAGTTATCTTCTTTGTTCCTGCACCTGGGTAAGAATTAACTTTTCTCGTATTTTTATTTTTGGCCACAAAATTTGACCCCTGATCTTTTACCAACGAGTCTCCAATTAAGGTTGTTTCCTCTTCTGATTCTGAGAGCACAGCAAATCTATTTGATGTGTTTATTCCCTGAATTCATCATTTTTTTGCTTGTAAGTTTCTTTCTTTGTACCTAGTCTGGTTTATGTTTCTGTTTCTGGTCTTAACTAATTGTGTTCTAATCTGCACTATACTCTTTTCGTTTTCTACTATGTCACTGTTCATTTCCTGTTTCTCTCTCCAAAGGTCTAGGCCTATCACTTCTCTTCTTAGGTCTCCAGTTTCCATTTCCATCCTGTCTTCTCTTCTCTTGCCTTTGAGTGTACCCTTTGTCAGCCCCTTTAGTTCCTTTGATATTTCTTCTACTTCCCTCTTCAGCCGAGCTATCACCTGTTCTTGTTGACAGGAGAGACACACTGAGACTACCTAGCTTGATGCACATGCCTCTTTGTAGTTCATGCACCACTTGTACACTGCATTTCGCACATGTGTGCTTTAGTTTTAACTTTTCTTGGGTCATCTCTGTTTGTGTCTTCGTTTCAATATTCCTGTCTGAGCTTTAATTCAATATTCTTTCTAATGTGACCAGTTGAAAAGGAAAAAAGGGGGTTGGTTGAGTACTCCCACAGTCGCTGCATCCACTTATCCATGGACAGTTTTCCATAGTTTGTCGCCAGGATGCCTTTTTTCGCTGTCACACTAACATACGGTCTCCTTGTTGTTAGGATAAGGCCCCACTGAATCCGTTGCATGCGTCCAACACGGCTAAGTGTTTTGTGCATCTCGATCAACTGCCATAATTCAAATACGAGTGGCCCCACGCCCATGCGCGTGGGTGGCGTCAGGTGCATTACTGGACTGCACGCGCAAGGAACAAAATGTTTTGTTTTTAGCCGCAGTTAGACGTGCGTCTCCGAGCCAACCGAGCCAGACGCCATCTCCCACCTTGCCCCATTCAAACGTAGACCTAAAACAACCTGAATTTGAACCACCTGCCCAACTTTGGGTTATAATCAAATGTGATGATTTGTGGTTATGATAAAGGATTCAAGTATTTATGTAAATACCTTTGTTTCATAAGTTGCTGTATCTAGTGTTCAGTTCACACACAATCTACATATCTGAATTTTTTTATTCAATAAAATAAAGTGCAACTTTACAAATTTCGAAATCAGTAATCCTTACCTCAGAGTTACTACAAGTCTCTCTTCCATTGATATTGATCTTCTGTAATTGTTATCAAATTTTAATATTTGAGATATAATGCCCTCGTGAATTAAGTCAAAGGTTTTCGGCGACATCCAACAATATTAAAAACTTGTCTGGATGCTGTCGTAACTTATGAAAGAGTGTTGCACATTCTCCACTCTTTCCTCGTTCTAAATTTATGTCATGAGTCCAGATTTTCCTATTGTTCAACACTTCTAATTTGGTTGACAGCAATGAGTCATAGAGCAAAAACTCGCACGCTCCCTCTATGACGGCAAGTGGTGCTGAACTGTCCGTCTTGTAACCTAACCGTCACTCGTTTGTCTGGTTGGGCCACACATGCAGAAGACGGACACGCTTATAGATGGACGAGGCTGCTTTGTCAGTACTGGACGCACACGATAGATTCGGTGGGGCCTTAGCCTTAGACAATCCCAAACGTGTTGCAGCTCCCAACTGAGCAACACAATTTGCCTAAGTGAATGATTTTTCGCCAGGAGTGAACAGCAGCATCCCTTAAATTACTAAACATCCAACAGCCCTGAACAGCCAGAATCTCATTACCTGACTGCTTCTCCTCCAGTCATGAAAATCCCCAGGGAATGGCGACAATGGACACACCAGCAGACCCCATGGGTAGGAAGTTCGACAATCAATGGCGCAGAAGCTTGTCTGGGGTCCTTAGTTGGCTAGGACTCCAGAAAGGCACAAAAGCTCCGCAACCTCAGAGCAGTTTAGCCTTCACTCACAGGGTAGTGGTTGCAGGGGTTGTCATTCATTGCATGAAGGATTGAGCTTAACAGGCACAATAGCAACACTCCATTACTGCATCCCCAGTTGCCCCAGGATTTCTCTAATCCTGGTCTTTAGAAACCTGCAAGCATCTTCCCTGCGTTATTTAAAGAGGTTCCAAAGCCTCCATTCTGACGCATGAGGTAGCTGTCAGCTCCTTACACTAATCTTATGTACAGTATATATATATATATATATATATATATATATATATATATATATATATATATAAATATATATATATAAATATATATACAAACATATACACAGATACATATACATACAAATATAAATATAATTTTTAAACTTTTTATTTAATTTTTTACACTTTTTTTTTTTTTTATTATTTAGATGTAACAGGAGGAAAACCTCATAGTTACAAGATGAAATAATCAGTGAGAGAGTGGGATGGCAAGGTGGTAGAAAGGTGATTTGAACAGATATGAGAGAGAGAGAGAGAGATATTTTATTGGTCATCATTCAGAGTTATCCCGGCAGCGCTGGGTTGGTCAGGTAGTATATATTGTATATATATATATATATATATATATATATATATATATATATATATATATATATATATATATATATATATATATACTGTATATATATACTGTATATATATACACACACACATATATATATATATATATATATATATATATATATATATATATATATATATATATATATATATATATATATATATATATATATATATTATCTGACAACTGATAAACTTTCTCTCTCTCTCTCTCTCTCTCTCACACTTTTCCCTCTTTCTCCTACCTAACACCCCGTCTACCCTCTCTCTCTCTCTCTCACTTCCTCTCCCTCTTTCTTTCTCTCACTCTCTTCCTCTTTCTCTCTCCAGCCCTCCCTGCCTCTTTCCCTCTTTCTTCTCCCTAACACCCCCTCTACTCTCTCTCTTTCTCTCTCTCACTCTCTCCCTCTCTTTCTCTCTTTTTCTCTCCAACCCTCCCTGTCTCTTTTCCTCTTTCTTCTCCCTAACACCGCCTCTACTCTCTCTCTCTCTCCCTTTCACTGTCTGTCACCCCCTTCCCAACTCCTAACCCCCTTTGGTGCCATAGAAGGTACTAAGTATACGGGAATAATCAGTCCCATTTCAATGGCAGAAGCAGTCCCGTTTCAGGGAAGCCCTTCCACCCCCACCCCCTTTGATGCCCTTTGACGCTAGTGATGTCTTACCCCCACAGTGTTCTTTTCGGGATAGTAAGTCATATGTATACCAAGTTTGGCTGAAATTGCTCAATGCAGTTATGCTGGAACATACACACATACATACATACATCCATTTATATATATATATATATATATATATATATATATATATATATATATATATATATATATATATATATATATATATATATATATATATATATATATATATATATATATATATATATATATATATATATATATATATATATATATATATATATATATATATATATATATATATATATATATATATATATATATATATATATATATATATATATATATATATATATATATATATATATATATATATATATATATATATATATATATATATATATATATATACACACACACATACACACATATAGCAACATCCCTGACGTTTTATCTAAAAATTTACATTTATTATAAATCAGCTCTAGCTGCTGCCAAGTATGGGCCACTTGCGTGCGAAATACAGAGGCACCCTTGCTGATCGGATTAATATCTTGATTTCATGTTCAGTCTTTGCCTGACCTTCCATACGTCCTCTTCTCTGTTTTCCGTTTTATAATACCTTCGAACCGAACCGCCACTGCTTTCTATGTACAGTATTTCTCTGGTAAATCTTTGAGATGGAAGAGCAAAGCTAATCTCCCATAATGATAATGAGGCGACGTGAAAACTGGAGAATCGCTTGATTAAGGGAGTTGTCTCTTGCAATTCTTCAACGGTCAGTCCCGATGCCTCCATTAGCCCCACTGCTGATGTTCTGAGGTCACAAGAAGGCGAGGGGAAGCCCCACCTTCAGGCTGCATTAGGGGTTGTAAATGACCACCTGACCAATGACACTTAAATCTACTGTGGGCCTGGCGTCCTGAAATTTGAAATCCGAACAATGAGTCCTGTTCTCCCCATTCCCTCCTTCCAGTATCCTTACATAGGACTAGAAAGTTGAAATTTGTCAGTTGGCCAGGAAGAACAAGAAGTCGCAATATGACTTGAGCCGAAACCACACATGAAAGGCAAACTTTGATTCCAGCGCGAGAGACTGAGAAGTCGAAAGGGTGACCCACTCTGATGATTCGCAATGGGCACCTGACTTTGCATAAACTTCGAAGACATCATGAAACCCGCTAGCAATACTGTACTCCTTCCACCAAACCTGACCTATTCTTGTGCAGCTGCCAGTTGTAAAGAGCCTATATGGTAATGCAGCGCCACGAGAAAATGCCAGACGTGCATATGCTGCTAAAGCTAAGTACTTTAAGTTACACAGTTAGGCGCACGGCAAAGAAAATAATGTAAAAGGGAGTCACTGGTTCACCCAGGGGGTTGTAAGATAAAGTATGTCAGTATCTTACGCTGAAACGTAAGAGAAGTAAGGTCTGTTCTGGGGGAACGTTTTGGGAATTCTTATCACTGCTGAAGTACTCCACAGTTGTTAAAAGTGCTCTCATTAAAATGATCTTTAGTTTTGTATAACCAAGTGCAATAATGCTCATTACTACTTAACTTATTTCTATTAGGCATTAATTACAGTCTTAATAAGTACCTGATGTAGAAGTATCTGTGTGTATAGAACATTGCTTCTAAAGTTGCAGATTCTCTGTTTCATTACAAGCATCGAATTTGGCCTTTTGTCATAAGAGAACCACACCTGTGCTCTAATTACTAAATTCTGTTGCAACAGTAAAATTCATGAGAATATTTTTCTCTTCCTGTGTAACGCTGTAACTTTCGGAAAATCGTATTTATGTATAATATCACATTGTAAAGTGCTAAGTTTAGGGATTTTCCTTATGTTTGTGAATTAGAATTACAGATAGATTTTTATGTATTGCTTATGTTAAGGGATGTGTTTGATGTGACTGAGTATATGCTTGCACTAGCATTTTCAAATACTAGACATGCGTGATGAGCAAGACTAAGAATTGAAGTTCTGGTTAAGGAATCAGTTGATGTGTTGAAACAGATTCACAGTTCTTAGGTACACTGACGTTAGCTTAAAGAGTGCAAAGTAACACAACAAGCCTCCAGTTAAAGTTCCTTTCTCTGGACGAATTATAATTGAATTGTCTGTGTTAAAATAACTCTTTAACTATTTGGAAGTCTTTTAAACGAGACATTTCATTTTATAACTTTAACATAAAATCGCTGCAATTTGGTACGGACGCATTGGTTAAATGAAGCTGAAGTTGAGCTATCGTCTTGTTTTTGTGGAAGTGTAAATAGTTTAGTAAGTCATAACGGAGCTACATTCACTCTCCTTGTTTATGAAGTTAAGTCCATTCTACGGGATCCTGAAATAACTGAAGCTCAGCCGTTCTATGAGGGAACTAACTATATTTTAATTTTAGATATTAGCTGCATGTGAGAGTGCTGACGTTCGTTGTACGAAATTATTTACGTTTTGCCTCTGTAGTTAACTACTGAATCGATGTGTGTAACTTTTCATTTTGTCTTGAGTCAATAATTTCGTCCTTGTATGCCTTTCACTCCTCTTTGTTATTTTTTTTCATTTTCATTTCGTATATTATTTTCATTTCTTGTTATTATGTGGGTAAATAATTTATCAGTGCTCTATTTTTGTGTAAATAAAACGGTGAAATGTGAAAACCGAGCATTGTCAATAAAAGTCCTTGGCTGACCAATGCGTGTTCGATAGCTCTACGCATGGTAAGTTTCCTGAAAGGAGAGAAATACTGTACACTAAAATACACTGTGGATATGATACGCATTTATCTGTGTATGTGTGTATTGGGTTGAGTGTAATCTGGAGTTTAAGGGGAAAAGAAGTTCCACCTTCAAAGACATCCAAGAAAGGTTTTCCTGAGAAGTTTTATTGTGTCCTAGTAATATTGTGGAGTCCATAGCAGGCACATTAAACCGAGCACTGAAGTAATTAATTTTGGATTTTGAATGGCAATTTTGAAATGACACAACAGCCAGGGGGAGGTGCAGCCTTGAGCACTTGCAAATAGCCCAGGAGTGTAAGACACAAAAATTCTTGCTTTAGACATTATCCACCCGCTCGAATAGCGAACTAAACCAAATTTCAAACAAAAATAAAAATAATCTCGCGTGACACTGCAGAATCATGGAAAAAATTCATGTATACATACATACACATGCACACACACACACACACACACACACACACATATATATATATATATATATATATATATATATATATATATATATATATATATATATTTAATCAAAATCCAATTATTGTCCCAGAATATCAATATACTGTCAATTCGCCTATGCTACAACATGTTTTGAGGTTTAATGGATGGCAAAATTCGTTTCGAAACGTTCCAAGTAAAGGTTCACTAACAGGAGGAAAAAGGAAAAATGAGGTTGTTGGCTGCACACTGGATAATTAATTTCACGGGATTATCAAAGAGGGACAACTCGACTTCAAACGGCTTCAATTTCGTACTTTTGAAAAGACAAGACATCGTCAGTCGGGACTTTGGTAAAAAGTGATTTCCCGTCTAGGTTGAGAAATTTGATGTTCAAATGATGTTGGAGTTACGGGAACGTTTGTGTTATTCAATTTTTTCACTAAATCACCCGCATTTTCCATATGGGGAGGATGAAAAGGTTCCCAGGGATGGTTATAGTTGCTCTGCGGGCCACTTTTTTAGTAATTACACGAAAGAGAACCTGGTGGATATTCTAGGGCTTAGAGGGATGCCGTTTTTTTATCTTTGGGAGGCCATAGAAATAGGGGCGATATTATGGTCACAGCATTAAATGGAGTGAGGCAAAGTTGTTTTTCAAGAATAGTCGTTCATACCAGAGGAATATTCTAGAATCTACCAATATCAATCAACCTGAGAATATGAATCTGTCAGGTGGCCACTAGAAATACGATCCAGTTACACAGATGATTGAATATGAAGATGCATTCTCAAGAGGGTGTTCCCAGTGATTCACCCCCGGCCTCGGCAGGTCAGTGTCAGGTACGTATCGACAAGAACTGAAGCAGAACTAAGTCTTAGCCCTTCCATCATAGAACAAGAACGTCATTCCACCGGTGTATATTTTACATGAATGCTGATCCACCTATGTCTTTTTTCTGTGTTTACTAGTGATCTGGACTGAAGCAGAATCAAATGAAATGTACTGATTTTTATTTTTTTATTTTTTAATGGGCCCTTTAATTTCACACACACACTTTATATATATATATATATATATATATATATATATATATATATATATATATATATATATATATATATGTATATATATATATATGTATATATGCATGCGTGTGTGTGTATGTGGTTGTGTGTATGTGTGGATGCGTGTAAATATGTATAGATTTTCATTCTGGTTTTTCAAAGCGCCTCTGATAAAATTCAAGGGAGCAAGTATCAGCATTTGTGTAACGGTAGGGGATTTAATGTTAACGAAGTGGTTTAATGAGATAATATGAAAGAAATAATAATAAAGGCTTTCATAATATGAGGTAAAGAACTAATCAAGAATATTCTGGGGCATAGTCAATGATCTCTTCCAGGCTATTCCAGAGTAGGATGTTTGGAACATGCTCGCAGCTGAAAACAGTCAACTAGCAGCTTTACCATACATAGATATCTTGTAATTTATAATACGAAGAACTACATGACTGCCAGGGCTTCCAGGGCGGTACATGAATCAGTGAAAGACAGTAATTCATATCTGATAAATATTTCTATATTTAAAAATTTTTTTGATATTTAAGTTGCACATTGAAACTTTGACTGTAAGGCAAGACTAGATGTTCGGGGAAAGTCAGGCAGTTTATCACAAAGAAATGTGTAGGAGATTAATTACGGACTAGGCAAGTCTGTGCTTTTCAGAAGTAAATTAGAGGAATAGACTAAATGCTATGGACATAGAAAAAGGGTCTTACCTTTAGTATCAAATGATACATTTATAGCAAGCAGCTAACACTGCTGCCAAGATGAACTAAAAATCAAGCCAACAGAAGACGAAGTTGAAGAAACTTTAATGTATCCCCGTATCTCTAGTATGTATGGCGAGACTGTTAATGTATCTGCACTGCCCTACGAGCCTTACTGGATGGAAGAGAAGACAGAAGACGGAAGCGTCAAATACTCTGGAGCAGACAGGCTGATGTTGGAGGCGATGGCTTCAACACTCAACTTCTCCATCAATTCTCTGCCCGTGAAGTCCTGGGAGGAAGTAAGTTGTGGCTAACAGGTGTTATACTCAGTGAATAAAGTGTCAGGAAGTGTTAAGTGTTCTCTATGAATCAAAAACTCTTATGCTAAATATTAAATAGTTAAATTTAAAAATACTGTATCAGTGTTATTTTGATTTCCCTGTTGGCTTTTATTTACGCAAAGTGAAGCAAAATACACAAAAGACATCAATGCTAAATCGTGTGCTTACTTCTCAAAAGATATGAAGAAGACTCGGTGGATTTGTTCCACCTGAGCCCTGGGAATTTGTAAGGAAGCGGACTACTTCAGTCATTCATGACAAACTCTAATAACTGTAAAAAGGATATTCTGTAGTTCCACTCTGTATATGGATTCATACTCGAGATGGTGAAAATTAGTTTCCTTATTCCTGGAAAGACTTACAATGTCTTCGAAAAGTTTGACTGAATCACATTATCTAGAGATAAATTACTTATCACTGAATTGTCGATAACAAAATTGCAGAGGACGAATTGCCGGACAGTAACATCGATAAATGTCCCTTTAGTTTCTTCTGGCACACGGTATTGAGGAAAATAATGTGCACAGAACGTCCCAGTCGTCTTTTTAAACATAATGTGTCATGAACCTTACGAAAAGTCAGATACTTTGTTTGTTCTACTAATAAATCTTTGGATAGTGCTCTTACGAGATTCATCATCTTTCTCCATTGCAAGGACTTATCACAGTGTATATAATTTCAGAAGTTGTATGAATATCACAAAGCAAGTATCAATTGTTTGATAAATCGTTAATTTGTTTCATCTATACAAGCTGGAACACTTTGCATCATCGTATGTATTCATTACCTAGGTCCTGCACTTGAGAAATATGATCGTTATAATTATGAATTGAATATAAACATCCACGTTCTCTTCTTACGGTATAAAAATCAAGCTTGGAGCGCTTTGCCCAACTCGGTGTCTTCTACAGGAAACCTTTGTGACAATCAGTGAACTCGGAGCGTATAGGAAGTAAATAAGATTACAGATAGACAGCCTATCGTTTTACAAGCATAACTGACCATGGATCACACTAATAATTTACATACCAAAAGAGGTTCAGTAACATGACTATGTCAGGGAATTCTCCAATAAGGGATACAAGAAGATATAAATTTTGGAAAGAATAAAGAACTATAGATTTTAATGTCCGCAATCACACGAACCAGCGCAAACATTGCTTGATAAAACATTCTCCACAGAATCAGATCACAAACGAGAAATAACTTATTGTTAATAGGCTAGGTTTTAAAACGTATTATAATAAATTTCACACTAATACCAGCAATGACTTTTGTTATTGTATTCCATTTTCGTAAAAATAGGTACAGCAAAGTGTAGCTGAACGTTTGGCATGGGTAGCACCGATAATTCATCTCTTAGCTCCTGCCTGGCTAAAGCACCTAGATTTCACCCGCACCTATGAACATGACGTCAATCTGGCCTTTGCCATGGTGAAGCCAGTCATCGAACCTAAGTGGCAGAGTCTTTATTACCCTTTAAGTAGCGAAGTATGGCTTCTCACCTTGGGAACACTACTAGTAGTGTCTCTAAGCCTAAGTGGGGTAGGTCCAGAAATACCGAAATGTATGTTCATGCTTTGCGATATAATTACTTTGGAAATAAACTGAATTATAGCGCTCCTGATTCAAACATGATCATTCTGAATGTAAAAAGGTGAGAAAGGACATAACTACAGAAATATAAACAATGCTTTTACACCTTATTTAGTATGATCTAATAATTTCTGCAAACGATCTTCTCTGTCTGCAACTGAAATTTGAATTGATCTGGACATCCATCATAAAAAATTCACAGGTAATCAAGGGACGTCAAAGTTACTTGAAGTGCAAACACATTACCACTGGAGGCATTGTGATGTGGGTATTTGGGACACTCCTAACCCAGGGATCTGACAATAAGATTTCTGCAGCTGTTTCTGCAGTGTCATCAAGGACGCTTGTGATTTCGTGGCTGAGCAGCGCTTTCATCATCGGTACGATCTACAAAGGGAATCTGATTGCTTCTATTCTGGCTCCCAGGTACCCTCCTAGACCTGAGACCCTGGAAGAGTTGGTAAAAGTTGCTGAAAAGTAAGTAGTTGATCTTCATGAAATATTCTTTATGGTTCTTCTGATCTTGCAACGATTTTTTTAATCTGGAAATAGATTCATGATTAAACCATATTTGGTAAACTCAAAGTTTAAACACTTCTGCTGACCAACTCCAGCATTACATAATAAGCAAATTTCTCTTGGGTCTTTAGAACATTGATACAGACAGCAGTGCCATCATTTGATCATATTCTGTCTTTGTACCGGTGAAAAATCCTGCATTTCACGGAGAGCAGTCTATCAAATCCAATTACTGGAGGCCCAAGGAATTTTTTGTTTTGCCTTGTACAGTGCCACTTGTAAGTCTGAACAAGGCCCACGAGATTTATGCTTCTCTCTAATGGGTACTATTTACTTAGCCATTCTCTTTAGCTCAAAAGAGGGATTACTCCTCCTCTCAAGCGACTCATAACACCCACCAGACCACCTGCTCTCACATATAGTCTGTAGAAATTGGTAACACTTGGACTGCATGGCGTAAAGACAGTTTCTTACCTTCCACTACCAAGCTTTGGATTCTCTTATTGCACTTGTTTTTTCTTACTTATCTTTTTTTCTTTAGTAGCCAGCATGGTAATCATCTCCTTCATTTTACTCTCTTTTTTCAGCCATCCCACTGAACGTTCATTTTCTGCCTCCTTCCATTAATTCCAAAGACAGAAAATATTTGTAGGAGACTTTATTCATCCTCGTAGTCACAGAAATCTATTTCATTTGAAAGTCTGTTTTCTTTATTCAAAAAATAAACAAAGATAAAAATAAGACAGTAAAATGAAAGGCAAAAACATTAAGATTATAGGAACAGAAAGAACATTTGATCTCTACATTTGGACAAGTTTGGCCGCTGTTTTTATTTTGCTATATTACAAGACTATGAATTTTGTTTCAGTAGGCTGTAGACTAACATACACAAATTTATTTCATCTATACGTTCTAACGAACTAATCCACTTTGTATGTTGCTTGTACTGGAAGATTCTACACATTTTATCTCTGTTCTCTGGACCAACTCCCATCTGGTCCCTTCATCTTCACTTTTTGAAGAAGCTGTGGCACTTCTTAAGTCGCTTGTACTGTAATACTCATGGCCTTTTATCTGTATTGTTGTGGACTAATCCACACAGGGCCCTTTCATCTAAAATTCCTTGTATTGTAACACTGTAGGTGTTTTATCCAGGCAGTCTTTATGATAATATCTATGGGATCATTCCGAAAAGCTTGGTCACTATTTAAGTTGCTTGTGATGTAAGACCATTATTCTCAAAAATGAAATTTCATCTACGCTTCTTGACGAGGTGGGGCTCCTTTTCAGTTTCTTGAACTATCAGACTGTAAGAGTTTTATCTTAGCTGTCTTGGGACTAACTTCTACAGCGTCCTCTCACGTATACTCTTTCTGTTAAGGTTAGGCACTTTTTGTTACATTTACTTTAAGACTGTTTATTCAAATAGTCTTTCGACTCACCTCTGTTAGGATGTCATGAACATTTTATGACAAGTTAGGAACTTTTTATGTGGATTTTATTGTAACACTATGAGTTCAGTCTAGGCAGTCTTCAGAAGGATCTGCACAGTACCATTTCATTGATACTTTTTGTCAAGCTGGGAATCTATGTTGTTTGTACTACTTAAATGCAAATGCTGTATTTATGCGGTCTCCAAACTAACCTCCACAGGGTCATTTCTTCTTTACATTCGGGCAAGGTGGAGCATTATATGCTGCTTATACTGTAAGAGGTTTATCTAATTAGGGTTAGCTTCCACAGTTGCATTATATCTACACTTCTAGACATCTGGCTCACTAATCCTGTTACTTGTATTTTCAACTGTAAGAGCTAATTTGAAGCAGTCTTTGGTTTAACCTAAACGAAGTAATTTCATCTACCCTCTCTATCATGCTGACACATTTTTATGCTGCATGTAGTGTAAGATTGTAGATGGTTCATTTAATCAGTCTTTTGTCTAACCTCTACAGGGTTATTTAAGCTAACTCTCTAACAAACTGGAACACTTTTTGTGTTTATAGCAATGTGAGAATATCAGAGTTCTCTCTTAGCAGTCTTTTGAATCACCTCCATAGGACCATTATATCTACTTCAATAGTATAACAGCACAGGCAACATAAAAACAGCTTCAGTTTGTTTGTAAGACAAATTGAAGCTGTTGTACTGCTGGAGTTTTATCTAAGTAGTTTTGGGCTAATTTTCAAATGGTCATTTTATGCATCCTGTCTGTCAAGCTTGGGCTCTTTTTATTTTCCTTATACTTTAAAACTGCAACAGTTTTTTCTTCTTGGTAGTGTTGGGACTAACCTCCTCAAGGTAATTTCCTTTTCACTCTCTGGAAAGCTGTAACACAATTTGTGTTGCCTGTACTGTAAAAGTGTTGGAGATTTATCGTATCAGTCTTTGAACTAACTTTCACGAGGTCATTTCATCTACACCTTCCGACAAGCTGGATCCTCTTTTATGTTTCTTGTGTTATAAGATGATATTTTTGGACAACCTTCATATGGTCATTTTATCTACACTATTTTGATAATTTTGGGGCACTTTTTATATTGCTTACACGATAGGACTGTTGGGCTTTTATCTAAAAATTCTTTTGGACTAACTTCCACAGGGTCATTTTATCTATTCTTTTTGTCAAGCTGGGAATTTTTTTCATGATGCTTATACTGGGTTAACTTTCACAAAGTCATTTTATCTTCCTGTCTGACAAACTGGGTACTTTTTATGCTGATTGTATGGTAAGACTATTCAGTTTATCTATGCTGTCTTTGGCTTAACTTCCAAAGTAATTTTACTTACATTTTCCGGGACGCTTCATTTGTTGTATGTACTGTAGGAATTTGATGTAATCGTCATTGGACTATCACAGGGCCAATTTAGTTACACCTTTTGAGATGCTGGGACATTTTTATGTTGCTTGTACTGTAAGGTTGTAGGAGATTTATCACAACAGTCTTTGAACTAACTTTCACAGGGTAACTTCATATGCACATTTGTTAAGCTTTTGTTTTAAGACTAAAGATGTTTTATCTGTTTTCTTTGGAGTAACTTTCACAGGATCACTTCATCAAGACTCTTGGACAATGCATGGCAATTTATATGTTGCATAAACTGTAAGACCCCGATTTTTACCTATCACTCATCATCTACACTTTCTGACAAGCTGGGCCACTTTCTATGTTGTTTGCGCTGTTAGAATGTAGGAGTTTTATCTAATCAGTCTCTGGAATAACCGCCACAGTGTCATTTCAATTTATCTGCACTAACAGGCTGGAGCACTTTTTGTGTAACTTCTAGTGTTAGTCTGTAGGAATTTTACCCAGGTAGTCCTTGGACTACTTTCACATGGTCATTTAATTTCAACTTTTTGATAAGCTAGGGCACTTTTTACATTGACTGTATAGTTCTTGGAATAATTCCCACATGGTTATGGCATCTAGGATATTGTTCTCAGGTGTGGTTGTCTGCTTCTGTCAGATTTATCTCTTTTAAATTTAGTGGTTCGTGGTGGTAGGTTTCTGTTTCCTAATACTTAGTAGTTATAACTTCTGCCATCGGCAGATGGTCTCCTCTTTGTCACTTTTTCATAAGTTGCATTTTAACAGAGATCGTTCACATTCACAATTGATCCCTGATCCAATTTTCCTGCCGAGAGCAACCAGGTTGGCTGAACAGCAGCACCAATATGCAGTAAATGTGCCTCGCTGTCGAACTTCTCAGTTTCAGAAATCCTTTTTTCTCACACCGTCGGACGGTGGAACAGTCTCCCAGAGGATGTTGTGTAACTGGAACTTCAGACGTTCAAGCGAAGATGCGATGCTTTACTACCTAATACAATTCAATCTGTATTAAATATTTTACTCACATGTTTATCTATTTATTAATTAGTTAATTTATGTTTTTCTAATAACTGATCTCTCGTATTTCCCATTTTACCTTGCTACTTCTTTCTAATGAACAACATATTCTTTGGAAGCTTGAATTTCAGGTCAATGGCTCTCCCGAGTAATGACAATAATCTATACTTTCTGACAAGCTGTGACACTTTTCATGTTCCTTGCACTGTAAATTCCATGGGGTTAATTTGCGTAGATTTCTGATATGATGGGGAATTCTTATGGTCATTGTACTTTAAGACTGTAATAACGTTATCTAAGCAACCTTTAGCATAACCTTAACAAGGTAATTTTACGGCACTCGCTGTCAAATTGCAGCACCTTCCATGCCGCTGGCACTGCAAGATTGTTGGAGTTTTATCTAAAGTACTGTGATTATCCTTCAAAGTGTTGTTTTAGCTATACTTTCTGTCAAGCGTGGGACGCTTTATATGTCGTCTGTACTGTAAGGCTGTAGGTTTTATATAATCATTCTTTGAACAAACTTCCGCATGGTTGTTTCATCTACTCTTTGTGACAATCAGGGTCTCTTTTAATGTTAGCTGTACTCTAAGACTTTTGGCGTTTTCCTCTCCTTTCTTTTACACTTCCTTACAGGCTGGATCAAATTTTATGTTGCTTGTACAGCAAGAATTTATGCAGTATTTGAACTAACCTCCACAGGGCCACCATGCCGTCTTTTGGGGACGTCATCTGCGGAATGCTGGAAGAGTCTGATGTGTATTCCAGAAGAGCTCTGGGAAATATCCTAGAATTAGGTTATGAGGCTAAAGAAGGTCTCGAACTGACGCAGAAGTACAGGTTAGATGAGTTCATGAGAATGAGCATCGTTTTACTTGTAATAGAGATGAATGCTGAATGGAATTTTCTTAAATGAACTTTGTTTAAATGAAAAAATTCTTATTCTGACAAAAACTGAACGAAATTTTGGAAACGAGTTATTTATTAAAAAAAGGTGACTTTTTCTTTTGTAAATGATACGAAATGAATGAAAATGGGTTTCTTAAAATAGAAAAAGTGATTCATTCCCGTGTAAGTAAAGTCAAGAAAGTATATGAAAACGAGTGTTGTTTCATTGAAAGTGTTTAATTTACATGTAAATAAAATGAAGTCAACTTATTCATTGTAACTCGGGGTAAACTGAAATGGCCTGTTACGCGTTTTATGAAAAAAAGAAACTGTTTTTTTGAAATCTTATCGCTGCTAATCTGAACTTATAATGAAATGCTAAATCAGCTGATATTGACTTGGATTGTAAGGGGCTGTATTTTCATCTGACTAATTTCAGTCATAAAATAACACAAGATCTTTTGAATTTGAAACCAACAATTTTTACTTTTTCTTTTTTGGAGGGGTTCATATTTCGAAGCAATGCATTTAATTATTTGGGACGGATGTGCATTAACGCCTTTCTGGGTAAGATTTCATGTAATTCAAATAACTCGTCAGTGACAAAAAAAAACCAAACAAGACCTTTTATGTTGGATAAAAAAATATCAAAACTGTAACAGACTTCAGGAAATAGACTGAATGAATGGATGAATGTATGTCAAATGGATCCATGGATCAGTACTGTTTATGGTATGCATGCAACCTGGTCACCTCAGCAGAATTGCTATCTCCCTAACGAATGATAATTAGAAACGCAAAACTGCTAAAGCATAGCTCTGATGTGGTTCATTTGTGTTTTGATACTGAGGAAGTATCCTCGTCTGAAGGTATCTGCGACCTCATAAACACGAAAAGAGTTCTGTGAATTTGATCTCACAAATGTCTCTAACAGTAATACCTGCATATAGGGAATCAATGTGAGATGAGTCTTGGTCTTAATGAAACCATGAATGGCTCCATCAAACACCGATGAATAAAAAGTACCCTTATCATGATATTTTTTCTGCTTCCAGGTACCCTTACCTGGACTCCCTACGGTACCTGCAGCACCAGCTGGCTCTCCACTACACTGAGGCAGATGGAACGTCGAAATTCTACGTCGGTCGTGAGAGACTGTTGACCACTCTCAATGGCTGGCCCATACCCCATGATGCCCCTTACAAGGATGTGTTCGATTTCGTCATTTCGGCCCTCGATGAGGTATTACAAACGCAGCCTTTCATGGGCGTAGTGCGGTAGGGTGTGAGGCGCTCGTTCCCCTCTAAATTATTGCAAGGGGAACAAATGACTTCTGAAAATTTAAAAGACATAAAATTATAGCAGAAACCAATTTAAGATGAACAACAAAGCAAAAACATTCTGTAATTAAAAACTAATGACAAAGCATTAGCAATACTTTTTTGTTAATAAAACCTAGGATATATATAAAGATAACAACTGTATGTTTATAAGTTATGTGTTAGTTTAAATCCTCTCTAAGAGCAAGTCTCTCTTTCCCCTATAATACCCATGTGGGTCAACTAACAACAAGGTACCCAGTTCACAGTTTAGGTCAACAGGGGCATGCTGGAACTTGCCCATTCCTCTTTGTTCGGTTCGAAAGTTGAACACTGATCCCTCAGGCTGTGAGCTACGCGCACTTTCTATTGCAACATGACACCTGAGAGAGAGAGAGAGAGAGAGAGAGAGAGAGAGAGAGAGAGAGAGAGAGAGAGAGAGAGAGTTTTGTAGAATCATACCGCGTTATATTCGAAGTCAATGTACAGTGTTTGACTACATTCGTTTTTAAAATATCTATATTCGTGATGGTACAGAATTGAAAACGGTTTGTTATTACTGAGAATAAATTCTTGACATCAGTCATTTTGCAATATCCATCTTTGAACTCTAAATAAAAAAAGAGTTGTTTCTCAAGAAATAAAACTTATAATTTTCTAAAAAATTTAAAGTTGGTCATAAATAAAGCACGGTATAGGTTGGTCAGATATATCAAAAGACGAAGAGAGAAGGCAACCGAATCGAGACAAGGAAGAGGAAGACAACTCGGAGTGGCAACGTGCTCCAGATAGAAGAGTCATGAAGCACACCAACAAATAATCACTGGATTATATAATTGAAAATCCGGCTCACGAGTGCGATTTTCAGATAGTCATTTTAGTACCTGTGTGCGGACAGCTTTTGTCCCAGCCCCTTCCCCCAACTCCCCAAGATCCAGGTTATACCCATAACATGGCTCTCTGAATTTGTTGTTATATCTAATGTCAATCAACAATATACAGAAAGTCAGGGAGCTTAATGAGATCTAACCCATCACTGAATTGAAATAACCTTTTCGGGGCCCGATCCTTTTTATGGGAGATCGCCCCATTAAGGTCTAAAGCTCTTGGAAGAAACGGATCCTTTTAATGAGATCTAATCCTCTATTGAGAGAAGAGTCCTGTGATGATGTTTATTCGCCTTTGGGTGTAAACTGACCATCTTGTTAACATCAAGACCCATTAATAAGATTTTGATGGGATTCATTTAGCTGGCTGAGATATAATCTGACTGAAGTGATTTAATGTCCATAAATGGAGAAATACATGAAAAATTTTTTACACTTTTCTAGGCCTTTTTTTTCTTAAGCTGTCTTGTCCACCTTTTTAGAAAAGGACATTAACAATTTTGTTCTACTTGTAATACTTTCTTGAGTTTGATGATATTTCAGTAACTTTTACATGTGATAAATGCATAATGCTTTAATTCATAATCAAAAACCTATTACAATTGGCAATCCAGTGAGGAAAATATGCTTTTCAAGATAATCAGAGTGCCTAGAAATCAGAGCATAACTGTAACGTATCGATCTTGAAGTGCGGGAGTTTACTTAAATGAAGTTATTCGATTACATGGTATTATAACATACGGGGATTAAGCTCTGATTTTCAGGTACAAAAAGAGTTCTAGATAAACAATTGGTTATTGCGCACTGTATTCATATTGACTTTTATTTAAGAAAAATTATTATTCTTTAATGTCATTCTTGGGAATAAGGCTCTCACAGTCTCATCTGATCTGTTTTAGGGAGGAATTTTTCACAAATGGATCGAGATCTGGTTAGACAACGCCAAGAAGCAAGGTCGTCAGGAGAAGCTCCGGCAAATGATGGAATCTCGTTTGACTCCAGAAGAATCAGCCAGTTCGACGACCTCATTGGCCGCGGAGCAAGACGGTCCGATGGCCTTGACCATCGTTCATTTTCAGGGGCCTCTGTTGATCTGGGGTTTCGGATTGGTGATGTCAGGGATAGCCTTCACGATAGAGCATTTTGCCTAGATATGATTTTTCAGTGGAGTTACTGAAAGTATTATTGACCAAAACTACTGTTCATTTCGTAACTAATAAAGCGGGTCTCAGCAAATTAAAGCTTATGGTAGCTTTAAAATTTTCATTTGACGAGAATAAAGAAATAGGAATACAGTATCTAATTTTTAAGCAGTCACATCATCCTATTAATTTTGAAAAATATCCTAGTTCGAAAAATTATTCATAAAGACTTGTGAGAGTACTAAGGATGGTAGAAAATGTCATAAACGATAACAAAAAGAAGAGATAGGCTACAATTGTATGGACCTCAGATGGAGCTATTTGAGGGTGTATGAACCTGATACTTTACTAAAGGAAGCCTTAATTTATACATTGAGTGGGAACCTTATCTATGAATTCATGTAAACCTTGCACGAAATCAGATTCACATTGCACTGACTTCATTTGATGAGTGTCTTCTTTGACATGAAAGAAGAAAAATGTCGTTACCTCAATACCAATCAACAGCATACAAGTGATACAGATTAGTATAACAACAAATCCTATAACTTCCAGCGAAAGGTGGAACGACGAGCAAAGAAATGTCCAGAGAAAAGAAACGAATACAAAAATACACATGAGCAAGATGAAACAGAAACAGACACGATATAAAATGGATGAATAAATGGACATAGGATTTGGACCAGTCCCGCTCTGGTGGATTCTGTCCTTGTGTCGCCTCTGGGTTTCTCGCTCGTCGTGGCGGCAGCCGCTTGATCAGCATTAGATTTGAGTCCAAGTTTCTTGAACAAGAAAAAAAAAAAAACAAACTTCACAAATTTGCTTTTGAAAAAAATGACGGAACTCGTGGAACCACACATATCCCAAGTAAAAACTCAATAAAAAACCATACGAATATTAAATAGAAATGAAAAGTAATGACAAAGAGAGGTAAACAATGAAAAAAAAACAAAAAACAAAACAAGGACAATGAGGGACAAGCCCAGACAACGATAAATTGTGGATATTCTAAGGAAAGAAAACTGAGGTGGGCAGACGGTGTGCAAGCTAATACAATACCTGCACTAGCTGGTATGTAAAGAAACGAAGCAGTAGATACGCAATCAATATCGCAATAAACAGAGCAGCTGATGCTTGATAAGTTGTTTCGAAGAACAGGCTTCGTGTATGCCCCTTAGTTTTGATATGGTAAACATATGAATAAGTAATACCGTGTATATATATATATATATATATATATACACACATATATATATACACACACATATACACACACACACACACATATATATATATATATATATATATATATATATATATATATATATATATATACGTATGTGTGTGTGTGCATAATACTGGTACAGCTCTCGTTTTCTTGTTTCAAAGATCTGTGGTTCGTCTCAGCCCTACCTCCCACCAGTCCACCCAAATGTTTGCAAGTGCTAGTGTCTGCTGTGGTCAATAGAAAAAAGTAACTTACTTCCTACAAAAAACCCGTTTGGATTAATGTATCCTAATGCAGGTCCACTCTTGAATTTAGTCATTATTTCCCTCCCGTTAACAGGCAAACAGACAAAGCAGTCCGGAAACAAAACCTAAGATAACACAAAGAGAGCCGGCCATAGAAAGGAGCTGCCATAGAAGGTAGGCCCATGATGTTGGAAAGCAGCACAATGGGGGACGGGGGGCTTGTGTGGAGGTGGTGTGGGTGTGAGAAATGGGGCAGCAGATTTGGGAAACACCTACACACACACACACACACTGCACTATTCAATTCTCTCATCCATGCATTCTCTCGCTCCGTGATACTCAGGCCTGTCATACCATCTGTTCTACCCTTGCTAGGAGTTTCTCTCTTTCTTCTATCTTATATTTCTGAATTTTACGCTTTATCCCCTAATCTACTTTTACCCTTTCATTTCATATGACCACACCATCATACTATGCAGAACCCATGGAATAAAAAATACAGAATTTCTTTTTCTCTTTAGTTTTCCTTTTTCCGTCTTTCTTACTATCATTATTATAATGACAGAGGTTGGATGAAGGGCCAGTTATGAAATCTATGGTAAATATGTTGTAGATTTCGATTCCGTCTTCAACTGCTTGAACTACCAGTAGGAAACTCATGTTGAAACGAGCCAGTATCTCAAGTTTGACCTTTCCTTTGCATTTGCTTTTTTCTCCGTCTCCTTGGCTTTTGTGCTCTAATTCCTAAGCTTGAAGGTTAAGCATAAAGGATAGGCAGGAGTGGCAACTCTCACAGGCCTTAGGAACACCAGCCACAAGACCTTTATCTACAACTATGAGGGTGCGTCAGCGCTGCAGTACAATATGTCATACGCACATGTCGATAACTCATCGCATGTATATCACAAACAGGTTGGAAACAAATCAATGACCGTAAGTGGAGAATGATAATCGTATAAAGCACTGGTTAGGACTACAAGTAAGTTGCTGACCTGTATTCAACCATTTGTGATGTGTGAACAATAAGTTCTGACAAGTTTCACTCTAGCCTGGATAAACCCAAAGACAGAGCGATTCCTAGACATGTGAGTTACTCATGAGTTTATGCAGACTTGAGATATTGACTTGATCGGTAGTTCAATTTTACTACTTAGTTCAGATTTTTGTTCCCTACAAGCTCATTACAATTTTTTATAAGCCTTTCAATGAATTTACTTGACCTACCTCTATATAATAATCATTTGATTATTAGCATAAGCAATCATGCATTTCATTGTAAGGCTTATAGCTTTTATAGTTTTTACCTTCTAAAGGTAATATTTCTACATCTGTATCATGATACACATGAAATATTTTGTGTGGGACTTATGTTACTGATTTTTCAACCACATGAACCATGCTGATGGTGCATGCTGGCTTATCGTATGAGAAATATGTTAATTTTCTTAACTTTACCAAGATTTTAGGTAGCCAATGGTATGTCTTATTATGTGATTAAAGGTTTATCGGACTGTTTTTGCAATTATATTAAAATTTGATATCTTGTCTAAATCTCCTTTAAATCATATAACTGATCATAAATCCACTCTTTCAACTATAACAACTGTCTTGCTCCTGCTATATATCTTCATATTTCTCACCATTTCCATTTGTCTTAATACACACACTTTTGCTATGCAAACAGCTTATTCCGACAGCTTCAACCTTTCTTCTTTCATTAAGTTTGCATTCAATTCGACATCTCGCTTCCTCAAATTAGAGCTAGTGCAAAATCCCATCTTGGCTCCAGGCACAATTCAAGTCTCTTCCCAGTCTCTTGCACACACCCCACGGCCTTTCTTGCGCCTCCAGTTGTATAATTCTCTTCATGTCTTTAGTACCCTACCATCCTCCATTGCATTTCTACCCTGAATACCTTTGCGAAGCAACTGCTTCGATTTTTCCACCAACCATACCAATATTCACTGCCCCATCTTCCTGGTTTCCATTTACCCTCATAACTTCACTCTCGTGAGTATTTATACTAAACTTTCTCCTTTGCAAATACTCAAATTCTTTTCCTGGTTTTGTATTCTCTCTTCACTGTCCCTTATCATTGCTGTATCATCTGCAACCATCAACTATTCCACAACCCATTAACAACTTATTTCTTGTGTCAACTTTCCACTTATAAATTGAGTCATTACTCTGACTTCTTGCAACACTCGATTCATAAAGATGCTAATCGCAACGGAAATATAACACACTTGTATTCAACTCAATTTTACACCAGTATATCCTAAGGCATGCATCACTTCCATCATACGAGCTTTTATCCTTCTCAGCAACCTGTCTTCTATCTTCTATGCCATTCTTAACACTTTCCACATTGCCTCTACATCGATTCTACCCTAAACTTTTCTAGTCCCATCTACATAAACTTTTTCTGTGCTTTCAAACTTTTTACACAGCTGTTTGTTAACAAAAACTATCTACACACTCTTTCCTTAGGTAAACCTACAATGTTCTTTCCATATAAGTACTTCTGTCATGTCTGACGTCCTCAATCAAAATTCTACCATACAACTTCCTTCGTATATTAAATAATGTTATGGACCTATAATTCCTACTGTTATCTCCATCAACTTTTTGTTTATACAGTGGAACAATCATTCCTAGCACCATTCTCTTGGAACCTTCCCCTCGTCCAGAAATCATTTCTACAGCAACTCACTTGCGCTCCAATCAACTCCTGGTATCTTTCCTTTCCTTGACTTCCTAACTGACCTCCTTAAATATAACAGAAACTTCAGCAAAGATTCCAGCCTCAATCTTTACCACTCTGCTCTGTTTCTCTTCCATCCTTCACATTCAACATAATTTTGCTACCAATGCTACAATATATATATATATATTATATAGTATATAAATTATATATATATATATATATATATATATATATATATATATATATATATATATATATATATATATACGTGTGTGTGTGTGTGTATATATATATATATATATATATATATATATATATATGTATGTATGAGAGATAGAAAGTAAAATGAATCTACTCATCATTTTAACCAGATAATTATCTTTAACCGTCCCAGTGATCTCGTAACCCCTTGGTTTCTTCACAATTCCAATGTCACTACACGCTTTGGATGCAAATGAGAAATATATCAAGAAGCCTTCTCCTGAGGTGGAATTCGAACTCTCTAATACTAGTAAGACTGAGTTTAATTTATGGTTCAGAAGAATCAATAATCAAACATCAAATATCACTAGGATTCTCAGAAACATATGAGAAATTAATTATAATAACAATTTTCTACTTTTGTTAACTTTACGTTGTGTTAGGTTCATCGAGCTGCGTTAGCAAGAGTTGAATAAACACCATCATGCAACAGGACTCTGTCGCTATGCTCTATGAAACTTTTAGTCATAAGTGAGACTAGACAGCTAAGTCACACTGACATGATACACCTGAAAACCAAGTCCACATAAAACAGACAAATGGAAACCTATACATTCTAATCATTTTAACTGATTTCATCTGGGATATTCCACTTATTTCCTCTTTAGAATTTAATAAACCAACCCTTCAACACTACAGATAATGTTCGTTCATTTTCAAGTTAATATAGATAAACTGAAAATTCGCAGGCTGCTAGATTAATTTGGGGCCTTCGTCACGTTGGTAGGAGGCGTCTAGAATGGATTAGAAAGGTGACAGATGGGTGCCAGTCAGTTTCAAAATACCCTTACAATCATTACTGAACAGGCTTTGGCTATTTACCTGTTGAAATTCACATCGACAAATCAATGGTTGCTCGAGAGACAGTCGGAGGGCAAGACATTCAAAAACAACTTCAAGACATTGTTGTATAATCCGCTTATTCCATTTGCTCAGCAAAATGAGACAGGATCACTTTAATTTTACAATCTAAATAAAACAATATTAAAAAAGATCCCATGAAAATAAATAATATAAGAGTGAAATAACATTAATCGAAACTCTTGTTAATGTTGTGGTTGAAACTAGTTGGGAATTAACGTAAATAGTCAGATCCTTCACTGTATATCTATCTATCTATCTATCTATCTATTTATCTATCTATCTATCTATCTATCTATCTATATATATATATATATATATATATATATATATATATATATATATATATATATATTTATTTATATTTAGGATCAGTTGTTATCGAGCTGGCACTACCAACGAAAGACCCGAGACTGATCCTAGGTAGGAAGGAACACAATTCGGGTCTAATCCTAGGTAGGAAGGAAAACAATTGAAAATCGTTTCATGAAATATTCCTAGTCCTTTTATAATCTAACATACGTCATTTGTTAACGAATCATTATTGGCAGACACATAAATGGAAGATAATCGATAAACCAAGTTGAAATAAACAGCAGTTAAGAAAAGAGGTACGATAGCTCGACTGCAGCCTGAAAGCACGAAGCTCAAGGCTTCTCAGTTGATCTCAAAAAGCTTCAAAAGGAGCAAAAGCAGCAACACGAACGAATCCCATAAAAGGAGGGATGCTCTCTGGCGGCATGTGTGAGACCGATTCCTATTTTTTTAACTTCTGAAGGCTGGACTGTCCTTCGAGGGAGTATGATAGATGATAAAACAGTAAAGGTAGACATTAATTGGATTATCTTGTCTCTGGGAGGGTATGCAATAGTGAGGGAGGAAAAATGATAATTACCTATAAGTCTCAATCTAACATTTGCTCTGTCGAAGGCTCGTAGAAGCAAAATGAACAAAGGAATCAGAGGTTAAAATGTGACATGGGGTCGGAGAGAAATGAAAAGGGAAAAGAAAAATGGTTGTCGTCGTATCAGTAGCTGGAATAAAAGAAAAGGAAAAGAAACAGAAAACGAGGAAGAGGAAGAAGAAGAAGAAGACTAAGAGGAAGAGGAAGAAGATGGAAATTGCTTGGACTGTGAAGTCTTGGCGGGCCCGTCCTCTTTCCTCATCACGGGAGGAGGCGGGAGGCGGAGTCCGGCGGAATCAGATTCAATTCCCGTGAACGTGTTTTTCTTTTAGAAGTTCCTCCAAGTCATCTCAAACTCGGGTCCATTTTCCTCCAAATCAGGGAGAAGAAAGAACGAGTTTTTGTGGTCTGTTTTCCTTTTTCTACCTTCCGTCGCGAAAGTTTTTAATTCGTTAATGGATGAAAAAAAATATGATAGGGTTCAAGTTTTCAGGTAACGATGAAATTTTTTTTTAAACAGACATATTAACAATGTAGTGCCACCCTGCGCGTAAACATCTGAAGTAAGTGCATACATATGCAACGTGTATGCCAATAAAAAGGCTGAAGAAAATCTATATGTTTCTGTTGCGTACAGTTTTTAAAATGGAAAATGTTAATAAAATATAGGAAATGATACTTTCCTACTCTATATTTAAGTTCGGGAGTAATCAGATAAATGGATAAATAGGATGATAAATATATGAATAAATAAATCAGATAAATAAACTGAATGCCAGACAAGCAGAAAATAGTTCTATGAAATGGCGTATAGTAAATAAAGAAATTAACAAGATAAATAAAATAATCAAATATTAATTAACAATTATCTAAAAACTCCTTTTCTATGATAACAACAGTTTAGATTCATGCGTATTCACAAAGAGAGAAAATTCACAGAATCATCAAACAGACGTTACATAAAGAGAACACCGTGAGCCTAACCTGGAGACTTCACTCTAGGTGAAAGCTAAAATCAGTGAAAAATAGAACTGAACCAAACTCTTCCCGAACGAAACTATATAATCCAACCAAAATAGGCTGCACCAGAGTGGGGCTTGAAGGCCAATCTATCCTTTCATTCCATTTTGATCACTTTTCACTTCATGAATAAATATGCGCGTCTAATCAAATCCAGTGATAAAATGTTCAGATAAGAGAATGATTTAATTGTAAAAAGATGGTTTCCATGGCGACAGATATTCAGATCTTCATCGACATGCATTAAAAGTGAATGATCTAGAGGGGGAGGGGGAGGGGCTACTGCCAAATGAATGCTTTCATCAGACGCCATTAATATCCGTTGATCCGATCTCGAAATATTTTGTTAACACTCTTTTGTGGTGGAGCTCATAAGGTAGTCAGAATTTACGCTTTTCTAGAATATAATTATTGTGATTCTTTTCATTGAAATAATTGCAGCAGTTGTAAGGAGGCTTGCTTTATCATTAGCATTTGTAATGTATTCTTCACCTTATCCAGTGAATCTTTTTCTCTCTCTCTCTGCACATACACAAACACAACCTCCATCTTTTCTTATATATATATATATATATATATATATATACTTTTTTATCAGATACATATGTAATTATATATATATATATATACAATGCCCTCTTAACTATATATATATAATCTTTGCGCTTTTGGATTTACCAGATACATATGTCACTGTAATACAAATGCCTTCTTAACTTCTCGATCTTGCGCAAGTGCAAGAAATATGAAGAAATTATGATGTCCGGTCCCGGGAAACGAACCCGGGTCCCATAATCAGAACGAGGTACCGTTGCTGACATCATAATTTCTTCATATTTCTTGCACTTGGATCTTAAGGCTTTCCAGTGAAATGCATATCTAAAGAACGCGAAGAATTCAAGAAGAGGGCATTGTGGCTATTACATACACACACACACATATATATATATATATATATATATATATATATATATATATATATATATATATATATATATATATATATATATCCAAAATAACAGAATAATTTTGTGATTTGATAATAGTCACTAGTTTGCAGGTGCTCCACATCATATTTAAAAGATAAGCGTAGTTTTCGGACAGCAGGTATTTTCTTTAGAGCTTGGGATTCTGTATTATGTATTTGCAACTGAATAAAGCCTTCTTCCCTTGAGAAAACATGAGGCGTTTCCTAGAGAATGATCACGAGTTTACGTGACCTTGAAATGAAAGCCAACGAAGTCACAAAGACTTTGTTGGATCCACGAAGGAAGCGGGAAAGAAAATTGAGGCTGAAAAAAGGAGAAGAAAATGGAAGAAAATAAACGACTGTTGATAACATTCAGACTTAATGTACTTTTCGTCTTTATACCAAAATCTTAGGGAAAGAAAATATAAGATGATAATGATAGGGCACCTAGGTCTATCAAAATATCAGGGATATATCATATACAGCAATAGATATGAAACATATGGCTAAATATATTTCGGAACAAAAGAAAAACATCTAAATAAATAAAGAACGTCCACCCCTCACACTTCACGGCAGACGAGGTGATGTGGTTCTTTAATGAGAACCATTAAGGGTTTGAACAGTGACTGACGGCCTCCTCATAATATATGATTGAACTTTACCAGGTGACGTTTCACCTGTCACTTATTCTGCCAAGACCTGTTACCGATGTCAAGAAAAATTCGCAAATTTTGACTGATTTTTCTTTCCCATATTCCTTGGAAGACTTTTCCCTTTTTAATATATGCTGTTGAAAATAATAGTTGACATCTTGCTTTATATACACACACATATATATATACACATATATATATATATATATATATATATATATATATATATATATATATATATATATATATATATATATATATATATATATATATATATATATATATATATATATATATATATATATATATATATATATATATATATATATATATATATATATATATATCCATCGAGTTTATTTCTGACCAGCACATATAAATTTTCCAGAACTGGTTGCCATCTCATTTGCGTAACGATGGGGTCAGTTGAAAAAGGGCACCAGAAGGTTTGCAAGGTTTGGAGAACACCAGCAACGTACCCCTACCATACACGCTACAACTCCACCCCAACCTTCCATAAAAAGTATGTTCGTTTATATCTTAGACATAATTAAGAGACTGGGCAGTGGGACGAAGTACCTATGTTCTCTCATAGCCCAGGTCAGGAGACAGTAAGAAAAAGGAAAAAGAATGGAGAACGATGGTCTGCCTCTTAAAGGGGGTAAAGTTGTAGGAATCAGGAAAATCAAGAAGACATTTACAGATCTCTGCAACATTTAATAAGCAATGCAATTCAAGGATGACGATTTCCATAGAGTTAATGTAGGAAGAGGCGGCATGCCGGTTGCAACAGGACACCTGACAAATTTTAGTGTCCTGTAGAAAAGTGAAGCTGCCGTATTTCCAATCTTGGTGCACAAGAAGAGAAAGAAATCCAGTTTATTTGCGACTGAGCATTTGCCGGAAAGTGATTAACAGTGACTTTCACTGAGAGGTTGCTCAGTTACTTGAAATTTATAGAGGATTATTATGCGACTGTCACTCACTTTAAAACAAATTAGGAAATCGATTTCTTGGGGTCGCTGACTGTTTATCGGGACACGCTGCTTAGGTCCCCCATGCCATTGGCACTTTGTAGGTAAAGCCTCAAATGAAAGGCCTCTATCTCTGTCGTCTCTAAAAAAATTCTTGAATAACAGATATTTTCTCCCAATGGAACCGTTGTATATTCCACTTGTGCAGTTTCTTTCAGACACTCCTTTGAGTGTCAGAAGTAACTCTCGAACAATGTGACCTTTTCATTTTCACACATATGCATTCACACTCTTTAGACATAAAGGTACATTATTATCACACGTTCGCGCATTTGCTAATTTATGCAGGTGAATAATTCAATAATGTCTCCCACTCCACTTACCCTTATCTGCGCATGGCAATTTCAAGCCCAGCCAATGGCAAG
>NC_089788.1:60659547-60692047 GCF_040412425.1 Macrobrachium rosenbergii
AAACTTTACTTTGAAAAACCCTTCAATTCCTGTTATTGCTCTTTTATTCTTCAAATTTTGCTCCTTGAAATCAGTGAATCTCCATCTCTCACTCTGCGTCCCCTGAGACTTCCTTCCTGGGCACTTTTTTTCCGTCGTACATACAAGAGTCTATGGAATACTTAAAGGAAATCTATTTCACAGGCACTGAGCGGGTCGGTGGTGTTCCAAGGAACTGCTTTGTTCAACCCAGAGACAGAAGATGATTCAAACAGAACATCCGTTGAAGAACTTGTCAGGCTAGCGCGACAGGTAATAACATCTCACTGGTCGCCTCTCGTGCGTCACATCTAAACAGATTTGTTGTTCATTTGTATACTTTAAAATGATATCCACACATGCAACACACACACTCATTAATTTTGTTTTAGGATCTTATTGTAACTCATTTCAAGTAGCACAACCCTTCCCCCAAGTTACTTGGTTTGGTGTCTTCTCACTTCGAACTTCAATATTCAGTGCAAGTAGACACCTCACATGAGAAAGACTGTCTGCCTATCGTTTCATAGGCCTGTCCACTGGTCTACTTCCTCTCAGCGTATTTTCCATAACTCATTTTAAACATAACTAAAACAGAGAAGGGTTTCATGAAGGGGTTTCGAAGCAACGTAGGGTTTTCTAAGGCTAAAATTTCCTTTGTACCCACGAGGCCCTCATACTGTATTTGGGTTTTGAGTGTCGAAGGGAGCACTGCAAATGAGAAGTCATTCCCTAAATTCACAAACATTTCTGGCATCGTTTGTATGACTTACACAAATGAGGTGGGAACGAGTATTAGAAGTTTATGTGCGTCCTAAACACACACACGCACACACCCACAAAATTGTAATCAAAAGTTATACTTGAGGAAGAAATTGTTCTAATATACGCAAAAAACAATTCGATATTTAAATCTACATTATTCCATCCGGTGACAAAGTTTGGCACAAGTGCAAAGATGTTTTCATCAACTCAACTTTAACGCTTGAATAAATGGTCTATGAAATGTAGGACCGAGTTGATTTTTGGAATCCTTATTTTCAGTAAAGTTTTTCAAAATGATATTTTCTGGTGTAACACAAGCCTTTGTCGACTTTTAAAATACTGCATTTTTGGCTGCATGCCGGAAACTAAAGAATGTTCACAACAGAATTTTGGAACGAATACAGGTACTCGATGAATGTTAATACGAGGATTATATATGCAATTTCGAGACTAAACGTGGTATTGAGTATCGGATGTGAAGAGCTGAAAGCTCATTGAATACTCACTTTCAAAATTGTAATTAACGGTATTTACTGAAATTTAAAAGAATAAGAATTTCCAAGTTCAAACCGAATAATTATTGATGTCTTAACACGCATGACGAACTGAATGTTGAAGTTACTTTTCGATAACAATATATATGATAAATTCAGGCTTAGATATATTACTGTTCAATAGTATTATGCCTCTAAAATAAATTTTTTACACTGATCAGTAAAGTTAACATTAATCATCATTATGCATGACAAAATAAATATCTGATTACTGAAGTTTCTATTCAGAGTCAATACGATTTTTCGATATAAATTTTGAAGGCACTATTCCGTGTCAAAATGCTATAAAATGCATTTTAGATAATTAATGCCGGAATTACTATTCGATATTAGTATATTCGATTCAACAAGCGCTTTTGTATCCATTGAACGTTGAAATGACGATTGCCACGACAATGGCAGGTTCGCCTGGGCCACCGAGAGGCGAAGGTGATCTTGCTGAGCGACGACCCGGACTTCGTCAGCGCCTTCGGCAGGTTCTCTCTGGAGAGGCGCCTCCTTGCGGGGCACTCGAGACTCCTGGTCGTCGGACGACTGAGTCAGCAGGAAGTCAGCGCCCTGACCAGGCACTGGACATTCTCCATGATGAATACTCACTTTGTCTTGCCCGGTGCCAAGGGAGAGTCGCAAAGGTGGGTTGGTTTGCACGTTACGTATAATCAACATTATAGTTTTATATAATACTATTTTTAAACAACATCAAATGTGGTGCTTTTCTTTTACCATAGGACATGACACACACTCACACTATATATATATATATATATATATATATATATATATATATATATATATATATATATATATATATATGTATGTCACTACAGGTTCAATACAATACGGAATGGTAAGTCTTGGAATTGTATTGATCTGGCTACTATAATGTAAAACATCATGGCACTACATGGTGTAAACAATTTATTGTAATACAATATGGAAATATATGCTATGACAAATACGAGTATAATAAAATTCAATGACTTGCAGATGGAACCTCTTTACGTACCTGCCGTTCACGGCCTCTGGAAGTCGTCTGGCTCGAGTTGGATCCTGGACGCCCTCGGAGAATCTCGTTTTAGATAATAATCTCCTTTTTCCTCGGAAGTTCTCAAAGTAAGTTTACTTGAAGCATAACGTTACGTTAAACTGCGGAAGCATTTCTCCACTGACCTTTGTTTCTACATCCGTCTATAACTTTGCTACGCTAGTTGCATGCATAGGTATAGTCCCTATGCATTAAAAGTTGACATACACACACACACACACGTATATGTGTATATATATATTCTTGGGTATGTAGACATACATTCTGCGTTTATATACAGGATTCAAGGCTAAGGGTGTAGTCAAATGACCTGCAAAGGAAGAAATAGTAAAGAATGATTTTGATAATCAGAAGTAAATAAAAAAATCAGGAATATTATGTGGCATAGTCAGTAAGGTAGTCTTGGTTATTCCTGACTGAGATGTCTAGAACTTATTTACCGCTATGAATAAATATTACAGAGTCTGACTGCATGATATCCACCGTACAAAGCGGAACAAAATTATGGTTGACTAAAATGCGGGAACATTTGGTTGGAAGTGAAGTTTACAGTGAAACACATCTAATCGCAAAATCTTCAAGGACAGTAACTGAATTAGTGAAAGGCAGTAATTCATAAGAGATAAATACTGTTATTTAGATTATCAGCAATTTATGAAGCTCACCCTAAAACTGAAAATGTTACGAAACATTGGGAGTAGGGGAAAAGTCAGACGTAAAACTGTTCTGATGGAGAAAGAACGTTTCAAAAGAAACTGGGAGGAATGGGGAGATGCCAAACAAACTGAAAGAAAGGAACAAAGCTCATGATCTACAAATACCACGCCAACAGAGGCATTACACCCAGAACTTGGAATTCTAAAAATACAATTTTTTCCTAGAAACTGGTGGGAATGAGCCTTCGTTATCTGAAGATTACACTATCATATTTTATGCTAGAGATCTTGCGCTGCAATTTACACTTTCCTAATCAGATGTTCAGCAGGATCATAGAATTATATCAATAAGAATACTGTCTTCTTTTTCATGACGGACTTTCCTAAAAAATTAACAGAAAGTTAGCCTGGAAAATAAATTACCTGCCGTGAAACAGGTTACAGCTTTGTGGCTTCAAAAGGCACTGATGTGAAACAACCATAATTCCCGAACATATGAAAAAGAAAAAAATAACGACACTTACGAGATCTTCAGGACTCTGATTTCTAAGATTCCGTAAATATTTCGAAAGGGTCTTTAGGGTGAAAGGTTTAGATGTATATAAGATCCCACAGCCTAGTTTATCCGGGTCACAGATTAATAGCGTTAGTTACAAACATTTACTACTTACAGAGAGAGAGAGAGAGAGAGAGAGAGAGAGAGAGAGAGAGAGAGAGAGAGAGAGAGAGAGAGAGAGAATTTATTTCAAATAACTAAGTAAGCACAGAGTGCGCACGGTGCAACTTTCTAGGTCCGACGGCTCGCATTCCCAGGGAATGTATTATACGACAAACGACATGTATCCCTTTACTTCTAGTATGTATGGCGGAGCTGTCAACGTGTCTGCATTGCCTTACGAACCCTACTGGGTTGAGGAGAAGACGGGCGATGGTGGCGTGGAATATTCTGGAACGGACAGGCTGATGCTGGAAGCGATGGCTTCATCACTCAACTTCTCCATCAGTCTTCTGCCCGTGAAGTCCTGGGAGGAAGTAAGTCGTGGCTAACAAGTGTATAAGTTTAAGGCAAGTTTCAAGGAAAAATAATATGTGTTAAGGCATGAATCGGAAAGTCTTTCCGAGAATATTTATTTTTGTTCTTCGGTAAAAGGAGTCGCCCTTTTTTGTGAAGACTGAACACGGATGTTATGCAGATATTCCATGAATCAGATTCTCTTGAAGTTTTCATTTCCGAGTGTGGACATTGAGTTTATCTTTTTTCACTCGTTGTGAAACAACAATAATTTGTTTTATATCCCAATAATAATAATAATAATAATAATAATAATAATAATAATAATAATAATAATAATAATAATAATAATAATAATAATAATAATGGGTAAGAGTTTGTTTGTGTAATAAAAAGAAAAACCCACGAATGTATAGTAAACTGTGTTACTATGCAGATGACAAAAGCAAAGACTTTCGAACACCTGAACGGTGTTCCTCGTCAGTGTTTACGCCAGTCTTTTATACAGTAATACAGTTTGCTATACAACTGTGGATTATATAACGCAATAATAATAATAATAATAATAATAATAATAATAATAATAATAATAATAATAATCTAAGTGCAGAAAATAACAAATACGTAATGCTAATAAGAAATGCAAATTTGCAAAACAACAGAGCAACGCAAGCCGAAGGACAAAAATTGGCTGATTACTGGGAACTCAAGAGTCAGTTGTTTAGATTAGGTCTTCATCTATGTAGCCAAGAAAGCTTGGAACTCTGCTAGGTGAATTCCAACATTCATATTTTTTTCGTACTGTATTTCTGCCAATACTGTAAAATTGTGCTTGTCTCTGTTCTTCACAAGAAAAGCTAAACCTAACTGAGAGCGCTTTAGTGAGCAAACGGAAATAAATAAGAATGCATGTGGAAAGCATACAGTAATATCTTGAAAGCAGAGTCGAGTATGAATCACAGTGATGAATGCAATGAAAAAAAAAAAAAAAATAAAATTATGTCCACTGGAGGAATTTCATAAAACTGGGGTTTCAGAAAGAGAGTTCTAGTATACGGACTGAAAATTTCAAACTGTTAAAAGAATAAAGAACTCCGAGGGATTTTAATGTAACTCTCACACCGGCATATCCATTGCTCAGCAGAATATTCTTCACAGAATATGACTACCAGCTAATTATGATTCCGGTCTTAAAAGCACTATGAGAAATGGTTCTAATACATTTTGTTATTATAAACAGGTACAGCAAAGCGTGTCAGAGCGCCTGGCATGGGTGGCACCAGTAATTCATCTCTTAGCTCCAGCAAGGCTTAACTACATGGATTTCACCCGCACCTATGAGCATGATGTCAATCTGGCCTTTGCCATGGTCAAGCCAGTCATCAAACCTCAATGGCAGAGTCTTTATTACCCTTTAAGTAACGAAGTATGGCTTCTTGTCTTGGGAACACTTGTAGTAGTGTCTCTCGGTCTACACTGGGTATGTCCAGAAATGGTGTTGTGTATACATGATTTGTGATATTGCTCTGACAGTCAATGGAATTGCTACACTGTAAATCATAGGAATATAAGCGTGATCCCTCTGAGTATAAAAGTGAAGAGATACATAGTTATAGGAGATATGCCTTACTCTATTGGCAAGCTTTGCTACTGGAATTTTAATTGATCAGAATATCCTTTTTACACAACCCACAGGTAATCAAAGGATATCAAAGTTACTCAAAGATAAACAGCACTAGCGGAGGACGCACTGCACTGTTTGTTCTCGGGACACTCCTGTCCCAAGGATTAGACAACAGGATTTCTGCGGTTATTTCTTCAGTGTCAACGAGGACTCTCGTGATTTCGTGGCTAATCGGCGCTTTCGTCATTGGAACGGTCTACAGAGGCAACCTGATTGCTTATATTCTGGCTCCCAGATACCCTCCTAGACCGGAGACCCTGGAAGAGTTGGTAAAAGTTGTTGAACGGTAAGCGGTCCGTTTCATCTTACGGGCAGAATCTGATGTTTTTTTTTTTTTTTAAATCAATTAGCCTTAATGTTCTCATTGTAAGTAAGATCTTTTCATATGAAGAAAAAGATTTAGATGTGATTAACCTCATATGGTAAACTTACAATTTAGTCGATTTATTTGATATTTCAACCTGTATTTGGTAAATTAACAATTGGTAGATGCATCTGTAATCAAACCTTTGGTACACTTACAATTTAGTAGCTGTGTTTATCGTATATGGTCAACTCAGAATTTTAGTATTTCTGTTGGCCAAGGTGAAGGGAACTTGATGTAAACATATATCTTCCTCGATACTTAGATTTTGAGAACATTCGTACAGACAGCTGTAACATCAAATTAAATAGGTGACGTGTCAGCCATAGAGACACTGTCAAATTCTGGTATTTTTACTCACATGGCCTTGTACATTTGGTAGCCTATCTTTGATGGAGTGGCCTTTCAAATTCAATTACTGGTGGGACCAGGAATGGTATTACTCAAAGTTTAAGGGAAGGAGATGGGCTAATTTAATTCTAAGCTTGATTTCCTACTTCTTTCGTACCTATTGCAATTTGGGCAGATTTTGCCATTTCATGAAATGTTGATTCCTTAGTAGGAAGTAAGTTCTCAATACACCCGCCGTCATCGGAAGGACGGCTTTGAGGCAAGTATGTGACTGGAGATGGAATATCATGATAGGAATGTCACGGAACGCATGTTTTCAGTGCACAATCTGATAACCATGGTTAAATGATGAAGAGGACACTGTTATCTGGCCTATTCTAGACATTTTATTGAAGTCAATTTTGTAATGACCTCCCGAGGGTTAGTTCATTTACAAATTTTTCTAACTATAAACTTTTTAACTTACTGATATAAGAATAAACATTTTATCTATTAAGTCTTTAGATAAACCGAATCATTGTAATTTTTACCGACACAATTTGTTCAGCTATGGCGTTTCTCATCTTACTGATGTTGGTAACTGCCTGACCATAGTACAAACCTCTGAAGGGTCTTATCTATAAATCTGAGAAACTGGGGCACAACTTCTGTGTTGCTGATGTTGTATATAAGAGTGAGCATTTTATTCGTGCAGCTTTGGACTAACCTCCACAGGGTCACCATGCCGTCTTTCGGGGCCACCATCCGTAATATCCTGAAGGAGTCCACGACGGATTCGAGGAGAGCTCTGGGAAATATGATGGAATTAGGTTACGACATCAAGGAAGGCCTCGATTTGACGCTGAAATACAGGTTAGATGGAGCTTGCGAAAAATGGCGTTGTTTAACGATAAAAGTCATCAATCCGATTTGAAATAAATACTGTACATGCACATATTATTATAGTCGTTTTATTGGAAAAGTGTAACTGGCTGTAATGTAAATCACAGGAAATTTACAGACGAGAGTTGGTGATTAGAAAACCAGTTATTCGTTCTCTCGTAGATTACACGACGTTTACTGGAATGACAGCCTAGGCCTATTATTTTTTTTTTATAATAGACTTATTGTGATGTGGATGACATGAAGTTAATATAAATTAGCATTGTTCAGTGAGAAAAGTGGGTTATTTTGACAACAATTTCTTTACCATTTAACTCTTATAATCTGCAGACTACTCCGTCTTTCATTTCCATCGACGTTAGAATTTGGCGTCACCCATTCGAAAAGGAACAGATTACTGCTCTTCGAATTCATAACTGACGGCTAATCTAAATTCATAATTAAATGTTGAACTGACTGTGATGAATAGTCTTGACATTTTACACTCATTTAAATTGTAAAAGTGGTAACAATCTTTGAAATTTCAAGGTATGCTGTAAATGTTGCAAGGCGCATGCTATAAAAACTGTCGTGGTTAAAGAAAAAAGCCATTATAACATAAGAAAAGCTTATCTAAGTTAATTTAATCAATAATATTTACCATGCAGAAGAGAAAATACCCAAACTTCAGTCAACATCATGTAACCGATCGAGAGAATAAACGAAAGAAAGAATGAATAAATGATTCCACCGACTATTAACGCTGATGGTGTGCTAACAAATTGGTAGTTTCATCAAGGAGTGAACGAAGCTTTGATCACTTAGTCTATTTCCGCTCCCAGGTACCCTTACCTGGACTCCCTCCGGTACCTGCAGCACCAGCTGGCTCTCCACTACACTGAGGCAGATGGAACGTCGCCATTCTACGTCGGTCGTGAGAGACTGTTGACCACCCTCAATGGCTGGCCCATACCCCATGATGCCCCTTACAAGGACATGTTCGACTTCGTCATTCTGGCACTTGATGAGGTACTTAAGCCGCTTTGTATGGCGTAGGAAAGGGATAGGGAGCGTTTACTTCCCACTAAATTTTGGCAAGGAGAAACAATGGCATTATGATAAACATAAAACATAAAAAAAACCCAGTAACATACGGTTAGCAATTCTTTATGAAAATATAACATTACACAATTTGTGAAAAGATACAATTTTTGTCCGACGCTACCTGCTCCCAAAAGGGCCTCTCAGTGAAGTCCTGGCCCCACCCATAGTTGCCTGAAGGTGTTTTTACATTTAACGTCAGTTCAAAATATACAGAAACGAGGAAACCGAGGGGCTTAATGAGGTCTAACCCTTTGGTGTTTGCAACAACATTTTGGGAGGACCGGATCCCCTCAATGGAAATTGCCTCACTAATGAGATTTCATCTCCTAAAGGAAACCTAATGCTCTTGGCATAAAGAAAAGGAGATCTGTTTCTCTGGTGAGAACAAAACCCCACAATGATGTTCATTTCTTTAATGCAAACCGACCGCCTTGGTAACATCTAGACCCGTTATTAAGATTTTAATGCGATTCATTTCGCTGACTTAGATTACAACCCCATCAATTAGATCTGATTCTTATTTAGGGAAAAGTCCATTAATACCTTCGTCTTTTTTTCGTTGTACATTCTGGCTAGCGAGAGAGCTTTTATAAAGCAAGTTCCTTTCTGTGAATAGTAGTGTGGTGTACTCTGGAGCTGTCATGGATGCTAGACAGAGAATTGCTATCTGGACGAATGGATTTCGTTCTTTGTATACTGAACTGAGGACACGAAAGTGCTCTGGGTTGGAGGATGCTTCACTCATCTATCTCCTCTGTAATATATCTTATTTATTAACTGATATTTATTATGATCTATTTCAGGGGGGAATCTTCAACAAGTGGATGAAAGACTGGTTAGACAAAGCAAAGAAAACAGGTCGTCAGGCAAAACGCCAGCAAATGATGGACAACCATTTGACTCCGGACGAATCAGACCGCGGGAAAACCTCGGAGCTGGAGGGTCCAACGGCTCTGACTATCGTTCATTTCCAGGGGCCTCTGTTGGTCTGGGGTATCGGACTGTCTGTATCAGGGATAGCCTTTACGGGAGAGAATTTTGCCCTCTATTATAAGAATGTACAGTGAAGTGGGCATCTTGAAGGAATCAGCCATTAAAAGTGATATTTTTTTTGACTACTCATAAGACTGTCTGCATTACACGAAAAGGAATTAACTGTCAGAAACTTACGGTGTCCAGGGGAGTTTTACATGACTAGAGCAGAGAGGTAAGAATTTGACTATTTCTGTAAGAGCCTCAGCCTGTTCTTATGGAAAAACTGTCAAGAGTGTGGAAAAATGATTTAAGTTTGAATAATGGTATCATTTGTCCTAAACAGTAAAAGAAAAACCTTTAAAAGGCTATTATATGGTTAATTAACCAGAAATGAAGCGTTTTCAAAACAAGCTTTGCTTTTCAATTTACTGGAAAAAATCCTTATTGATTCATGTTGATTGAATTGAATTGAATATAGAATTTAGGCCAAAGGCCAGGCACTGAAACAGAAATTGACAGTAAAAGGTTTGAAAGGTAACAGGAGGAAAACTCGCAGTTGCACTATGACTCAATTGTTAGGAGAGGGTGGAAAGTAAGATGGAAGAAAGAGATTATGAAAGGAGGTACAGTAAAAGGAACGAAAGGAGTGACAGCTCGGGGCCGATGGCACGCTGCCAAGAACTTATTCATTCATGTACAAATGGAAATGCATATCATCTTAACTTGACTTGTGAGGTTTCCCTTTGAGATAAAGGACTAAAATGTTATCTGTTACAGCTATAAAAATTTAGGGCTGATCGAAACTGAACTACCAACAAAACCTCGAACTTTCGTAGAAAGATGAGAAGAAAGGTAAATCAAATTCAAACAGAAAATAAGGCAAAAATCAACAAAAGCGAGGTAAAACAGAAATAAAGTGACTATTAAATAGAACTACAAAAGGATCAAAGATCAGGATTAGTGCTGCTGTTGTTGTTACTATTAAAATTGCCTGGTATTTTGTCAGTATTTGCTCTTTCTCTGAAGAGCAGCCCTCACCTCAGAACCGGATTACAGCAGTTTTCTCTTGAACAAACAAACATCTGAACTCGGCCGTCAATGAGCGTGTGGTTGTCACTCGAGATAACTTACAATCACTTGACAGCACCCGTAGCCGCAGAATCAAGCATATGAGAATTCACGGAAAAAGGCAGTGTGGTAAGGAAAATTAAACAACATATATTAAATGAAAATGAAAACAAAATTCAAAACGAAGTAAATATAAAAACCAGATTGTTAATAATGCCAAGATACCCTCCACTTGCCGTAATCATTCCTTAACTTTATAAAGAAGATTCTGGCAGGCTTATAATGGAAGTGTATATATATATATATATATATATATATATATATATATATATATATATATATATATATATATATATATATATATATATATATATATATATATATATATATATATATATATATACACTCGTCTCCGGCCAGAGACCCGAAATCGACCCGGGAGGGAGAGAACCCATTTAGGGCTATTTCCTGAAAAATTTACACTCTCTTTAATGGTGGGTTTAGTAAAAATAAACAAAATACCAAAAAAAAAAAAAAATTAGACAATACCCAACACAAGTAATTGAGTAAATAACATCTACAGAAGGCTGTTGTCTATAGCAAAAAACATGGTAAACGTAAGGGAAAAAATATATGAATCTATATCACATCAACGAAATCTAATCTGTCTAGCGTCCATTTGTTAATGAATAGTTCAGGATAAATAAATAGTTCAGGATAAATAAATAAGGTGAAATAACAGTTCTAAGTAAGCAGTTGAATAAGCAGAAAATAAGAAAGACAGATATCCCAATCAGGCTATAGCTGTGGGATGCAATCTGGCTAACCAGTTTTAAAAAGTAAAGGGAAGACTCAGCAATAAATCCTGTGTCAGGAGGGAAGATCTCTGACGACACACACGAGACTGATCTCTGCTGCTTCTTCGAGTCCTGAAGGCTGGAGTTTCCGTCCAAAGGGTGAGAGAGAGCGAAAAGGTGAACATGGATTGGATTACCTTGTTTCGGGGAAGTCAGCGAAAAGTGGAGAGAGAGAGAGAGAGAGAGAGAGAGAGAGAGAGAGAGAGAGAGAGAGAGAGAGAGCGCTAGCCATCCATAAACTTCAGCCTGCGTTCTATTATCTTAATGAACTACGAATAAACAAAATGACTAAAATGGATTGTGAGGAGGAAGAGACTGGAAGGAGAGTACATACAAAGGGAAAACAAGAAGAGGAATGTGAAGAGCAGGTGGTGGCGCAGGCAATCTTTGAAGAAGAAGAATAAGAGGAAGAGGAAGAAGATGGAAATTGCTTGGACTGTGAAGTCTTGGAGGGCCCGGCCTCTTTCCTCATTGAGGGAGGGGGCGGGAGGCGGAGTCCGGCGGAATCAAATTCAATTCCCGTGAACGTGTTTTTCTTTTAGAAGTTCCTCCAAGTCATCTCAAACTCGGGCCCATTTTCCCCCAAATCAGGGAGAAGAAAGAACGGTTTTATTTTCCCTTTTTTCTCTGTTTTCCTTTTTCCTGTTCTCCGTCGCGAAAGTTTTTAATTCGGTAATGGATAAAGAAAAAGAAAATAGCTTACGGACCAGGACTGTGTTTTTCATTTTTTATTTTGAAATATGCTTGTTAACAATGCATATTGCCATGTGCAAAAATGCCTGTAATACGCGTGCGCGCATTCAGTGTGTACTCCGATATCGACAACCAATGGCTAAAGAAGAGAGAGGGATGGGGTCTATTTTTCTCTTTACTCCAATTAGAACTCCTCGAAAACTGGAGGAAAACCACTGGGGTTAAGGTTCCTTTCCTTCTCCATATTCTAGTGCTAAATAAAATAACGAAACATGAGTGAACATAAGAATTATTGCATAAATAACTATAATGATCAAGGAACTGATAAATTTGATAGAATGATAGATGAAAAGTGAATAATGTAATAATGATTTAAGAATAACCAGCATGTGAAAATTGAAATGAATAGAAAACATTCAGTAATAAAAACCTAACAAAACTAAGGCAGAAAGATTTGAAGCCCAGTTTGTGTGTTTGAAGTCGTTTCCTCAGACAAACAAAAGTAGATTTTCCGTCTCATCCATTTGCTCCTGACTCCGTGGTTAAATAACACACAATTACCAAGAGGCTGTCAGGCTATTTATGAAGCTTTGTTTTTTCCTCGATAATTTTTCACGTACCTGATGCCTCGGGGTAATGACAACAAAGTTATGCGCATCATCTGAACTTTTGCTGCCGAAGATAATGAGTTCACATAATAAGACAGAGCGGAAAATTCTTGGAAGGATGTGATGGCTTATGCAATCATGTTGCGTTATTTGCTAAAGATGTTTTCATTAAAAATAGTAAATAAGGGTTGTTTATTTTTTCCATATTAAAAAAATAAGGCTGTAGGTATGAGATGATGATGTTGGGGTAAGATTTTAATATTTATCATCATGTTGATGTAAATTATAATTAAGGTATATACAATAGAAAATATTTGCAAACCAAACAGTCTGTGTCAATATCACTGGATTCTTTGGATATCAAGCATAATTTTAACATTACTACTTCATTTCAGACAATCTAAGTCAGAATATGTTATGTGCGCACGAAAGTATTTGTAAATCGGATAGCGACATGGTCCTCTTAAACATTCGGCTGGTACTAGAAGACAGCCTTAGCCTTGCCGAGCTGAAAATATGATTCCTCTCAGATTGCCGTGATGAGCATGGTAATTACTCTCTTTCTCCTAAAATATCCCGGGAATGATACTGTTTGTAAAGTGAAAAGTATATGCGGGTTTGTCGAGAAAGTGGACATTCTTCAAGGGATATATATTACAGATTTTCTAATTTTCATTACAGAATTATTACGAATAAATGGCATATAAGTATAAAGGAGTGATAAAATAGTGTGTATAGCATTTTAAACTGTATTTCAACTTACTTGAAATTATTTATAGCAAATAGCTACTTTGCGGTACAAATAGACGTTGCTGTAATGTCTACAGAAACCAACCAATCAATCATTTATTTGTTCTAAATAGTTCTTTTTGTAGGAACTAAGCTTCAACTTCAATAACCTTTTCCAACATTCTGCTTGTTCAAATACTGTCTGGTATTTAGTTTCAATCTGAGAATACAAACACAATTTGCATCTCATTAAAATGTATTTGGATTCTCTGAATAAAATAAAGGAGTTCGATTACTCTTAGCAAATTCTTATTCTTTGAATGTTTGAATGAGGATATAATAAATGTTAGCAATTATATGTATAAAATATCACTTATATCGATATCCTGCACCAAGGGAATACTTATACTGTGACCCAAGGAAATTAGAAGTGATAAGTGCATCTGGCCCGGCAAGACTTCGAACCTGTACCTTTTAGTTTAGTTAATGTGATAGAGAGGTGACATGTCCCTTTGGCTATCAAAATGGTTATAAAATATTTTCGACTTAGTTCAACATATTTCAGTAGAATTCAGGATCTATAATTAGAATTGTAGACCAACGGGGACAGACTCGAATCCTGGTCGAGATAGATGCATTTATGAATTTAAAATACATTTTGATTTAAGTTATACTTAATTAAGGCAAAGTGAATTCGATACTAAGTGATATTGTGGCTTAATATTTATGAATATTATATAAGTCAAGTGCCAACAAGTGACAAAACTAGCTAAGTGCTACAAATTTAGCAATCTGGTATCATAGTGGAGATGGAGTGACTTCGATTCTAAAAACAGAACCTGAAGTCAAGGGTTATATGTATAGCAAAGTGACGATGGACTAATATCTCTCTCAATAGCCGAATGGATAAGTCGACTGTCTATCACTGCGGTAAAGCAAAGAGGCACAGGTTTGAGTTCTGGCAGGGTAGATGTACTTATGTATGATTTCCCTTGGGTGTAAGTTATAATGAGGGTTACGTGGATGCGATATTAAATGGTATTTGCGAGTGTAAAATAGTTACGTGCGTATGTGTGACAAAACTTTATATACATTATATATATATATATGTATATTTATATATATATATTGTGTATTATATATATATATATATATATATATATATATATATATATATATATATATATATATATATATATATATATATATATATATATATAATAAGCATAAACATCGTAAAATACCAAATAAAATATACTTTGGGAATAACTTGCTCCCAAGGGGAATTACAGTTTATAAATGTATCCGGCTCAGTCAGATACATTTGACAATTATAATTTCCCCTAAGTTTGAGTATAAGTATTCCTAATTGCTTGTGGCTAATATTTGTGGTTATAAAAGTCAAGTGTGTATAATTTTATTTACTATTTACATATTAACATACGCACACACACACAATATATATATATATATATATATATATATATATATATATATATATATATATATATATATATATATATATATATAATCAGTGTTACAAACGTCCTTTAATATCCGATTCGCTCTACCTCGGAAATAATATATTTTCATATATGTTACCGAAGGCCGTGTGGATTAAGGCGTCCACTGTAGTCCTGAGTTTTTGTCCTTCGTTGGTTCGAGCCCACGGGACGACGAACTTATTATCAACTAAAAATTCCCCTTCGGTAACATATATGAAAATGTATTATTTCCGAGGTAGAGCGAATTGGATATTAAAGGACGTTTGTAGCTTACTGATTGTATATGAATGACGGTGATGTGATAAAAGTCTTATATATATATATATATATATATATATATATATATATATATATATATATATATATATATATATATATATATATATATATACAAACATATATATACATATACATATACATACATATTTACAATTTAACCTGGGAAATGCTTTAGATGAGCCAGTTATAGACTCTAAATGAATGATTTCGTTATTTACCTCTATTTTTGTATAAACTCTGACTGCTGTTGATTCAGGAAATCGTAAAAAACAAGGAAAAAGGGGGAATTTATCTGAGCTGAGGGCTCTACTCACAAGGTATTTGTAAGTAAACACGTTAGGGTCAGTTTAACATTACGTGTATTTGCATGAAATGAAATATCAGAAGATGAAATGGACTAATCAGGCAGGCAAGGCCTGAGAGGTTAATTATAACTGGGGAAAGTTGAAGGTATATCCGCTGGTGTGACGATGCTGATACAAGGCACAATCAAGAGAGATTTCCATGGCTAACAAACCCTTTGTAAACGGAGAGATTCACGAATTAAAAGCCAGTAAGGACGCAGTACAATATGCATAGAACAAGGCGAGCACAGAGGGTGCAAAGAAGTCTTGAACACACGATTTTATGTAATTATTTAAACATGGGCATTTACGTAACACTGACCTAACAAGGCAAGGTTGATATGGAAATACTGGCATTTAGAAATGGAAATAGGAAGTTTAGTACCTTTGCAACAGATCACTTTACCTTGTAGAAGAGGTGGTTCAGCGAGGGTAATGGCAGCGGAGGAAGGGCTAAGGGCTTCACTGGTAAGAATACTAAAGATCCCTACAAGCTAGGACCACGTGGTAGGGCATGGCTCCCTGAAGGAGGCAGGAATGGAAGGGGAGATGTGTCTTGCTCGAGTTCAGCAATGCCTCTCTCGCTTGTTCCTTCAGTGACACCCTTATATGACTTTGGTAAGGGGTCAGGAGGTTGTCCACAGGTAGATTGGGGTCGGTGTCGTTTCCCTATGTGCAGGCATCATTTATGACTAAGGTCCAGGTGTTCATGCCAGCTGTCCTCTCTTAATCTGCCTCCACTGCGCTATTCCTGCCACCGGCCAGGCTTAGGGTCTGAAAACAAGGTCCCCCACAGCGTCACATGTTCGAGAAGAGAAGTTGAAAGGGATATACAGAGTGCGACTAACAGATTAAGGGAGGGGCCTATATTCCTTTCGCCCTTCCTTGTCAGGTAGTGCCCAAAGTTCACTGTTGTATTTCCCAGCTTTAAATGAAGAATTTTGTGGCTGCGATCCTTGGAAAAAAAAAAAATATATATATATATATATAATAATAATAATAATAATAATAATAATAATAATAATAATAATAATAATAATAATAATAATAATAATAAGGCATGAATGACTACGATGCAGACAAATAAAGCCAGCAACTCCGAATGATGATTTCTGTTAACCAGAGGAAAACTTGTTTTTTGATATTTCGGAAATCACACATTCCCTTTTGATGTCATTATCCTGCCGTTCAATTGATCAAGTCATTAGCAAACAGGAGTAAATTGTCCGTGAAGCAAAAAAGTTCGGCGCGAAATTTAAATGAACGAAGCGCCTCTTTGCCTACACGAACTGCTCTCGTATTAGCACAGGTACCTTTGGTGGGCTGGATGGAGATTTTGTGCGGCTACATAATTTCTCAAATATATCAACGATATTTCCATATATGTAGCTGTATGCTGCTGTTTTCCACTTCTCTTCGGCAACATTTTTATTGCGTTGAAAACCAGGTATTTCCGATTATATTATTAACAGATAATTAATACTGCTTTAACTGTACACATATATAGGAATTCGTCGGTAGACATTTCAGTTTTAATAAAACATACGGGCGCTTGATGCAGAAATGATACTTTTTGATTGACTATAAAGTTTTGAAAATATATGTATACACATTACATACATATACATACACACACATACATATATACAGTATATATACATACATATATTATATATATATTATATATATTTATGTATGTATATATATGTATATATATATATATATATATATATATATATATATATATATATATAGTATATATATGTCTCTATATATTTATATAAATTTCTGAATACCTTGTAAATGGCAAAAGTGAAAAAAGAAATAAGCTTATCAGTACTGCAAAATAATAGCAAACTGGATGCCACATCAATTTATAAAACACATGCTTTAGGTATTCGGATATTTCAAAGTCAATGAACTGACACAAACATTTGTAATATCAAAGAAACAGGTAGTCAAAAAAGCATACGAGGCTTGTCACTTCCTAGTGAGGTAAGAGCTTTGAAATGATCTGCCGATCGTATATTTTAATATTATTTTCTATGAGTTGCTACAGATCAGGCTTATTTACATAAAAGAGTACATGCTAAGCCGAAAGAAATGAAAGCTTTTAGTTATTTTATAGTTATTTAATAAATGATAAGACAGCTAAACCAACCCGAGGAGTTATGAAACAAATCACTTCCCACAGAAATGGATGGATCGATCCCGTCCACAATCTGTTGCTTGGTTTCGCATTTAAATATCAATACTTATACCACGTCGCAATGGAGTATACCTACGATTGGCTTCATCGGGCATTACTTGTCATGGTGTTTGCGCAACTTGGTCGTCACAGCAGGATTAAATGGTCTTCGTTGAACATGCGTAGGTAACATCTATGAGAACAGGTAGGTGTCCTGGGTTATTCCGATCCTTTTCAGGTGGGGCTACATCCTTCAGCTGCAAGTAAGCAAGCATAGAAAAAAAGTCGGGTAAGCTACCTGTGGCTTCTGCAGGAGGAGAAACTGCGCCCTCCTTTCGAGGGGAAGTCCCTTGCTCTCTGACTGAATAATCTTCCTCAAGGGAGTAGAGCTGAAATTGGTGGCTTTTAACTGGAAGCTGGTCGCATATATACATGGAGGTGACTACCGGATCACATCGAGTGCTTGACATAACTAAGATGAATAAAACAGTGTCAGACATCATGATAAAAACAACACAGTCATCCTCAATAAGCGCCAGAAACCCGTCACTTCTCGAAACTCTTGCCTAAGTTAATCAATTTGTGCCATGTGACTCGAATAGCAAATGAAACGTATCATTTGACAGGTTTTAAAAATGAGTGCCTTGTTATATACCCTGTGCATTTGCAGATGTTGATACGTGAATGCATAAGCGATAGGCGTAAATACGAGAATTCGGTACAGGAAAGAAAATGATGGTAGTCTTTCTTTTTATGAAACGAAACGTTAAAATTCCGAGCATTACAATATCATTGTCACAAGTGCTCTAGTCTTTATTATGATACTCGTGAACTCTCCGTACTGAACGAACTTCCATTTTATTCTTTTTCAGTATCGTTATTCCATTAAGCTTTTCTATTTTTTTTTCCGGAGAACTTCTATTCTTCATTTCTCTCTTATGAAGATTACTTGAGGGCCAAGGAGAGGGTGGAGGGGCCACAGGGCTTTGGAAAGAGCCTTTGTTCCTAAAGTTTCTTAATATCCCTTATCAACTTTCGCGGCTTTATCAGCGGTTGAAAGTTAAACTTTGCAGAAGAGAGAGAGAGAGAGAGAGAGAGAGAGAGAGAGAGAGAGAGGGGAGAGAGAGGGGGGGAGGGGGCGGCTGAAGAGGTGATATTCAGGTCAGAAACAAAGACGTATTAATTCCCAGCGAAATTGTTTCATATCCAACTTTAGCTATTCATCCCAAAATGACCGGGTGTCGATTAACTTTCTATTTTCGCGCTCCCTTTCACCCACTGTGCCGTCCTTCTTTTAGTTTCCAAGTCCATTTTCTCAAGGCAAATTGCTTTCGAACTGAATTGGGAATGCCTTCCTTGGCGCAGGGACGCACACAGGGCTGTTTGGTTTTTCTCCGTGCATTTTCACGATAAGGAAACTCTATTGGCAATTACTCGGTTCGTAAACAGTTCAGCGAAATTAGTTCTTGCACGCAACCTCGCGGAACAAGCTCCTCTGAAACAAATGAACAAGCATACATAAAAAAACTGGCGACTCGAGGAAAAAAATGAAAAAAAAAAAACTTGGTACTCGACAAGAGAGAGTCCCTGGCTCTGTTAGGAGGCAGCCTGGTGTTTTACACAGCTCTTAAAAAATATCTCGGGACTTCTCATGTCAGCCTAGATGCCAACCGCTTGAGCATCTCTATTAAAAGAGAAACAGAGCAACAATATTGCTTTTTATAAGCTCTCCGAAACGACCTTTACAATTTCTCTGACTCGTCTGGAAATTCCTTGGCAGCAGTTCAAGTAAGATGTGAGACAATCAGGGAATTCTTTCATATCTGAGAAGGAGGAGTAGGAAATGAAAAAGGGCGTCTCTCTCTTTCCATTTCTTCTCATACAGACACACACACACACACACACACACACACACATATATATATATATATATATATATATATATATATATATATATATATATATATATATATATGTGTGTGTGTGTGTGTGTGTGTGTGTGTGTGTCTGTAGATGTTAGTAAATTTGACTGACTGAATAAAGGTGGTTAGATTTAAATGAAACACACGCACACACACACACACACACACACACACACACACACACACATATATATATATATATATATATATATATATATATATATATATATACTGTATATGCATACATCTGTATACATTCAAACGTTTTTTCATTGTGAATCTACTCACTGTTATTCAGTCAATCAATTTACTATTATTATTATTATTATTATTATTATTATTATTATTATTATTATTATTATTAGTAGTAGTAGTAGTAGTAGTAGTAGTAGTAGTAGTAGTAGTAGTAGTAGGAGTAGTAGTAGTAGCGCCTCTACAACGAATTTTTAAATTCACTTGTGTTATTTTGTTAGTTTAGTACTGTGGTTTACCTATTTGCTGTCAGTCTGTGTCTCTGCACGATCCTTTGTTTGTTTTTTAAAGTTATCAATGTATTTCGTTGCGATCATATGGTGGATGGGCTACAGGACAAGTAAGGGTTGACTGTATTTTGAAATGGATGCAGATCTGGATGTAGATCTGTTATCCAGGATCCAAGACTGAATGCAGATCCAGGCTTAATATACATATATAGCTAAGCAGGAAGATCCTAACGTGGATTCTAGAGGCAGATCCAATTTCAGATCTGCATATGGTTCTAAAATGCAAGACTGCATATGGGCCCTTGAGGCAGAAACAGGTACTGATCCAGGATGCAGATCCAAATTCAGATCCATGTTGCAGATCTGAATGTGGCTTCAAGATGCAGCTCTAGAGATGGATTCTGAAGGCAGAGCTGGGTGTGGATCTTAGGGGCAGAACCAAATATGGCTTCAGGACGCAGATCCTGATGTGGCTCCTGGAGGCAGAACCAGATCCCAACACAGGATGCAGAACCAGATCCAGATGTTGGTTTCAGATATGAATGTGGCCTCAAGATGCAGATCGAGATATGGATCCTGGAGCGAGCTAGAGCCAGATACTGACCCAGAATGCAGTTCCAGGTGAAGATTCATAGCCCAGATGTGGATCTAGGATGAAGATCCGAATGCAATTTAACAATGCAGAACAGGAAACTTCTGGCAACTACATACGTCATACTCACAGGCAGCAGCTTTAGTAGTGGCAAGAATTTCTGTACCTTAAACTGTAAATCATTTCATTACTGACCAAATAAAAGAAAGACATTGCATCATACCATTGCGTATCGTTTACAGCTGCAACACTTTCTCGTAAAGATGCAGCGACATCTTACAGCAACCATTCCATGGGTTGTTTGTTTTCCACCTCTAGTAAAAAGGTTGTTTCATTCTTGGAGTTTACAGCTATATTATTACGTGATAAGTGCTGAGCAAATCTTTAAAAGCTCTAAATTTTATTTATGAGCTCGTCTTGTCGTCTTTATTGCTTACGAACCCTGACAAGTTAAATGGCAATACACATGAAGGATATCGTTTCGTCAATGTAAAACTGAATTTAAAAGCACCGTGAAGTAAAGTACTGTATCTGGGAAATTGTGTTCCATTGTTGTCAAAGACAAATGAGATAGAGCATTTCTTAGCAAAGTTTGCTAGGAAACTAATGAACGTTCTTACGCAATGAATTGAATTCCATCCATCTTCCTCTCAGTCTGATCATTCTAAAAATACAGAAAACGGGGAATAAAACTCTTTCAGAGAAGATAGAGAATGGGAAATAAGCCTTCGGTCCATCTACACACAAGACCCATATCCCTTCGTGGGAAAATCATATAAGTATCAAAGTTTATTAGTAATGATGTAAAGATTTTGAAATATGACGTCTTATGGGAAATACTTGAATTAGTACAAGCTGTGTAGGTAAAGTTATGAGGAGATAAAGTTGGTGTCGGAAGGGGAAGAGGAGGAAAAATTGCTAATGGAACAGGGATAAAGCCCGCCAAAGGAAAAATAATAATTAATTGCTGTGAGGAGATACATGGTTATAGATGGTACAAGGAAACGATCACAAGATGTGGCTAAGGAAGTCTTCAAGATTTCCACTCGTATTATTACTGACGTCATCACCATTATTATCATGATCCATTTAAGAATTCATTAAGACTCCTAAAAATCTATTGAAAAATTCTTGATGGAAATAAATTAATGAGCAAGTGATTTTATGAGTCCAGCTCAGGATAAAGATACCGAGAAAGTTGATTTTTGCCTTTAGCAGACTTTTTATATATATATATATATATATATATATATATATATATATATATATATATATATATATATATATATATATACATATACTATATACTGTATATATATATATATATATATATATATATATATATATATATATATATATATATATATATATATATATATATATATATATACTTACTTACTTTTAGGGAGGGTGACTCAGAAGTTGTCAACATTCCGGTTCTCAGCAAATCTTTTGGGAGTGAGGCTGCTAACTTGCTTGCCTTCTTAACTCTGGCCACGACGTATCACAGTCGACTGTATACCAGGTGCCTCACTCAAGAGATACGATGAGTTTTATGAACGTACTTCAAGCGTTCCAGTCATGTGTCAATTACATCCTGTAACTTTAAGTTAGTGATAAGGTTATCATAATCACTATATGGAGACGTTCCATTATTTATATATATATATATATATATATATATATATATATATATATATATATATATATATATATATATATATATATATATATATATATATATATATATATATATATATATATATATATATATATATATGTATGTATGTATGTATGTATGTATGTGTGTGCATGTGTACGAGTGTGGGTGGTTTGGCAGTCACCAACACACTCATTTTTCGACTGCTTAATCGTGGATGAAACCCCTGTGCAGTAAAACTTCCTTAACACTAGTCTTTTTATGAATAAGCAGCGAATCAGACACCCTACTCATACTGCGCTATTCATTCCTATCTCGCACACATCCCCGAGCTTCATGGAAACTCATGCCATACTTTTTCAATGCCTCTTTCACCTCATCGATCCAACCCTTCCTAATCTTCCTCTCCTCATTCACCTAACACCTCTGAATTGAACATTCTTTTCACTAACCTATTGTCTTCCACCCTTTTCACATGACAAACCATCTAAAAAACTGTTTCATTTTCATTCCATCAAAGCTTCTTTAGCCGTATACGCTTTGCACATGATCATCTCAAGAGCATAAAAACTTTTTGGGTTTTCTCTCAGTCACATTCAATATCAGCAGTTTACTTCTATAAACAATTCAAATCTCTTCCTAATCTTTTGCACATGCAGAACTTTTGTTTCTTGTTTCACTTATTCTATGACTCAACTCTTCTTTTCTCCTGCCATAATCCGTTCAATTTACTACCAGATACTGATACGAATCATTTGTTTCCATTCTTTTACCATCCAACGTAAAATTCATTGCTCCATTTTCCTGGTTTTGTATTTACCCTCACCACCCTACTCTCAATATTTTCGTCTTCCTAGCAATGGTAAACTCATTAGATTCTACAGTTTCTATTCACTATCACCAATTAGCACCATGTCATCTGCTAACATCAACCATTCCACATTCCATTCACAACTTACTATCTTTCCTCTGACTTCCTGCACCACTCAATCCATAAAATATCGAACACCAATGGATGCACGCTACACCCTTGTTTCTGGCTCTCTTTTACATCAAACCAATCACCCTCCTATCTGCATATTCAAATACATGCTTTATTTCCACTGTAAAAACTTATAATTACTCTCAACAGGTTATCTTCCATCACATGCATTCTCACCACCCTCTTTTTTGTCCGCCTATTGGTCTTATCATAATCTCTCTCCGAGTCAAACTTTACATACACCCTCCTCCGTGTCTAGACCCACGTGTTTTACTGCCTTAATAAAAATTTTACCATACACCTTCCCGTGTATATAAATAATATTTATGATCCTGTATTTCTTACATTTACCTCTGTTATCAGAACCTGCATACAACAGGAGCAACTATTCCTTTCATCCTCGCCTTTAGAACGTTTCCATCATCTAAATATAATTTACTTACCCATGTCGGTTACTCAGTTTCACTATCATTGCTATGCTGCACCATCTTATTAATTTCGTATTTCTATCAACTCCTGGTGTTTTTTCCTTCTTCCATCTTTTGATAGCTCTCCTTACATACTGAAAAGTCCACTTCCACAAGTATTCTCAACCTTTACAGTAATCCTCTCCACTGCTGTATCATTCAATTCTGCCTCTCTTTTACAAATCTTTAAAATGCTCCCTCCATTGTCTCTGGACTGCATTCACTTCATCAACATTTGCATCCCTGTAAAACAATTTTTTACTCCCATTAAAAAAAAATTTTACTATCTCCCCCCTTTTTGGATTATTTGCCATATTTTTTCTCATTCATTTTAGTGTTCTGTAAAAGAAAATTATTTAGATGGCTTTTCGTCTGTCCGTCCGCCCTCAGACCTTAAACACTACTGAGGCTAGAGGACTGCAAACATACAAATTGCAGCCCTCTAGCATCCGTAGTTTTTATTTTATTTAAGGTTAAAGTTGGCAATGATTCTGCGTCTGGCACCGCTATAGGTGCCAAAAACACAGGCTGGGGCTGAAAGTTTCATGGGTGGCCGCTAGAGCAGAGTTCATCCATTTTCTCCTTACTTGTTCATCTCACTTCTTTACTGTTCGCTTCACTTGTCTGACTCTACAGTTACATCCGCATTTTCACATTCTCTTCTCCAACACGCTATCTTAAATAAAATAATGACTAAACCTACCTCCAAGCACTCTTCTTCTCATCAGTGCATTCATCAGCTGGCTCTTCAATCTACTCTGTACTAACAAATAATCTAGCAAGAACATACGCTTTAATTTTGCTCTTTTCCCTGGATACTTATAACTAATCATCTTGGAAACCATGTACTATCAGTAATGAAGCCGCTTTTTAATCACATTTCCACAAGATTTTCTTCTTTTCACTTAAACAATACCACGTCTTTCTCCGTAACCCTAAATATATTATATAATATATGTACATATATACAGTATATATATATATATATATATATATATATATATATATATATATATACCTGTTTATATATGCCATTTAACTCTTTTAGAGGGGACGGAGTTATATATATGTTATATATATATATATATATATATATATATATATATATATATATATATATATATATATATATATATATATATATATATATATAATTTCGCTTGAACACGAGAGAGAGAGAGAGAGAGAGATTCACTGTGTCACTGGACACGCAAGTCTTCAAAGGTAGCATTTCTTACGATTAGATGCTGCAACGCGACAGGAAACACGCACGTTTACGCCGTCATTCATATTATGACAGCTGCATATTTTTGAAAGAGAAGGCTAAGACTGCTGTAGATAGATAGACAGACAGATAGACACAGAACAGTACAAGCTGAAGCCCTTCATCAGCACAGGTGATGTTTAGTCAGAGACCTCAGTAACAGTTCGTAAGGAACGCGCCAACCAAACAATTCAGTCCCTCGGCTTGAAGAATGCTCATACGCGTAATGCATTATTATTAAACTGAATAAATCTCCAAACCAAAGGGCCCTTTCTCCATTTCGAAACGTGGATATCTATTGGAGAAAGGGAGGGAAGGACTATGAGAAAAAGAAATTAACACGCCGAAAATACATTGCTGGTTACTTGGCCGGAAGCCATTTCAGTTTCCCCAATAAATAAGCTAGCAATTCCCTTAATGGTATCTCGAATCTTTTTAGATTCTCCGCCGGGCCGGAGTTGCCGTAGTTGGAAGAACGTTGTTTCCATAAATTACAAGGAACCAGTAAGTTGTAATTTGCAAATGTAAAATGTGATCATCCTTTTAATGCGATGAAGCGGTCGGCCGATGCAAATGCCGTTATAGATTCACGATTGGTTCTCTCATTGTGATGAGTCCCTTTGAATCTTAGTAATGAATTTAACGTTCGTGTTTCTCCAGCATACGCGAGTGTGTGTTTAAAAATGGAAATTTATTTACCTCCAGCCTATCCTCATAATGCAAGCCGGGGCGGTTTCCTGTCACAAAGGAATGTTAACGCGATGCAAATGAATCTTTTAACTGTCTGATTTTACTTTTCAATGAAAAGTTTACTTGCATTTTTTTTATTATGCTTACAATTATAAAAGCCGTTAAGAATGTATATTAAGATGAAATATTGTTTCAAGATTGATGATTAACGTATCGTCAAATAGACTAATGAAAGGAGAAAAAAAATAGAGGATTTTGAAGATAGGTATTTCATCCTTCTCGCTTATTCATTGTTATTATGTTAAAATTATGCATAAATGCATTTTGAACAAACTTAAATAGATCAAAATATGCATAAATGCATTTTAAACAAGCATAAATACCAATGACGCTCCAACCAAGCTCCCACAGAACAGAAATTCCGCACCTGGAGAGAGAGAGAGAGAGAGAGAGAGAGAGAGAGAGAGAGAGAGAGAGAGAGAGAGAGAGAGGAGTGGTGGGGGGAGGTCGTAGACAACCTGGGAAGGAATAGAAATTCATGAAACTTGAGGAGCGAATGAGATACCAACTAAGCCCGGGGGGTATTTCAGAACGAAAGGCCGAGGAAGCTCCCAGGTCAAAGGTGTGAAAAAGACGAAGGCCTCCGAATAAGTCCCGAAAGAAAAAACCGGCGGAGTGGGAGGAGCGTTATGAGGAAATGACTGAACGTCGGTATAATTTATTCACTGCCCTCGCGAACCTCGATGAAACAAATGAAGTAGTAAGAGATGCTGAAAAGTACAAAGAAAAGAGGCAGAGAAATGAGAGAGACGCGTCAAAGGGAAAAGAATCATATATGCGCATTTAAATCAAAGGGAGATTCCGAGGATCGAGGCTGGAAAATAAAACCACAATAAAATTTTGATCCAAATTCCAGAAGACCGGGAAGGCCGCAAGTTTCATTTCCTTTGTTTCTGTCTCGTTGAAATAAATTGCAAAGAAGGGCTTTGATGATGGGGAGAGCCTTTCCGGTTACGAAGGAGGAGAGATGAGTGAGCCACAGGGCCGCGTGGGGGCTGAGGGGAGTTTTATGTCAGAGGAACGAAGGTGAACGAGGAATGTTATCAGGTCAGACGAGTGGTTCACCTCAGGGGAGGTGAGGATGATCTGGATGAGGTCATCCCTCCCGTCTTTTGTTTTACAATGAAATTCGGTGTATAAAATTTTCACGGGACACTAACCACACATGTCTGCACACTCCAGCAGTTGACTAACAGCCATTTCATCATTCACTATTGAGTGAATAAACGGCTGTTAGTCAACTGCTGGAGTGTGCAGACATATGTTGATAGTGTTCCATAAAAATTTAAACCTCCATATTTTATTGTTAAGTTAGCAAAGGCAAACGGGGACTGAAGAGTGATATATATCTACAGTATATGTCAGGTTTAGCAGTTGTTTAGCTGGGACAATCGTTTCCCGACTGTTCCCTTGGTATGGTTGCTTATACCTGTTATCCTGTTCTTGTTTTTTGTTTAGGTGAGATGACGTCTGTCGGATGGTGTCTGACTTTGTCAGTCAGGTTCATAGCAGCAGTTGGGTAGCAGCAGCAGCAGGTATGCTTACCTGGGAGTCAGTTTTGGAGCAGCAGCAGGTATGATTGATTACCGGAGAGTCCGTTTTGGGATGGATGACTTTTTTCTGGATCCACATCCTTTGGAGCAACCTCATCAGTGTTTGGTCATGTTCGTCCGTTGGCAGCAAGTGGCTGTCTCGACAACTCCCCTGAGTTCGTCTGTGTGTGGCTTCGTCCCTGTTGGCAGCATGTTTGTCGTGGCAGCTTACCTGTGTTGATATTTTCAACGATTTCTGCGGTTGTTTCAGTTTCGGTAGCTGGTCGGTGCAATTGCCACGGTTTGGTCTGTTGTGATTGTATTTGTGAGCCCTGTTGTGATTTTTGTATGTTAACCCTGTTATGGTTATTTCTTCTTATTAGGGAGAGCGCGTTTATTGTGACAAAGAGCTCACAATAACTGTAAGTGTCTTATTGCCTCTTAGCATTGTTGTATAATGTATGTTTTTTTGTATGATATTTAATTTCAGTGTGAGGCCTTTACAGGGATAATGTGTTATTTAACAATGTTTTTCATGATTATTGAGGACGTATGGGGTTTTTGCTTTTGTCTCTATTAAACGTAATTTACTATTAAATGTGTTGCTCATGTTATTTTTAATGTTTATGAATTTGATCATTTAAGTGCTGTTCATTTGCTCATGTTTATAATGCTGCTCATGAATTTTTTATTGATTTGCTCATGTAATGTTTGGCTGCTCATGTTATTTACAATGTTTAATTACTTTGACTTTATTTTTGGTTCTGATTCAGTTTTATGTGCACTGTTTCTGCTGACTCATCTTTGTATTGTAAATTTTTGAACTTTTCTTTTGGAACCTCAATACTCATTTTGTATATAATGTAAATTGCTGTAATAAATTACTATAAGGTCACTGTTTGGTTTTGCTTTGACTCCTCTCTCCTGTCTCTCATGTGCTGCCAGTTTAATCCAGTTCCGATCTTATTTATTTATTTTTTTTTGTATTAAAGAACCTGTAGAATCAAGTGTGGTTCATAACACTATAATATTATTCATTCCTCATACAGGGGTGGCACCGCGGGTCTACTCGGCTGTGAGCTGGACGAGCCACCAATTGCGCCACGAGGTGAGAGGTGAATTACAGAGCAAGAGCGAAGAACGGAAGAGAATGAAGTATTTTTGTGACTGCACTGAGAGCCTTTGTTTTCGAAGTTCCCAGAACCGTCTTTATTAAAACCACAAGGAAGCAACTGAAAGGAGTAATGCTTGCGGATGGGTGGAATCTCACAAAGGATATTCAGTTCAACGAGAAATAAGAAAAAGGCTTTTAGATACGAATATGAACTTTGAATAAAAAAAGGTGTGCATATATGTGTGTGTGTAATATATCTATATATATAAACGTTATATATATATATATATATATATATATATATATATATATATATATATATATATATTATATATATTATATAATTATATATATAACGTATATATAGATATATTACATAATATATGTATATAAATATGTAACGTATATTCACCCAGACATGTGATGTATTTATGCAGATGTACCACAGGGCAACAAGGCAAAAACTGAACACTTTTATAGATCCTAACCGGTTTCGTCTTTACTTTATTACGACATCTTCAAGGGGACTGATACATAGCTGTGGAAATCTACGGTGACAGTTCAAACGAACATAGAGACTCCTGGAAAAATTTCTATTACTCTGCATCAGTCCATTAGAAGATTTTTTAAAAAACTATAAACGAAAGCTCAAGATTTATAACCCCTTTCATTTTTTTCTCCTGTAGTACATCTGTTTATGTAGGTATGTATGTATGTATATATATATATATATATGCATGTATGTATGTATATTAGAGAGGTCTCAAACATGGCTTCCAATCAAGAATGCAGAAGCTTTTGAAAGATTTTAGAGACATGCTGAATTCTCGGAAAGACCTCCGACACCGTCGGGGTGTGACATGACGCAACATGACGTGACAGACAGGCAGGATGTCACCTGACGTGGGAGGCTGCATACGGGAGCGAGGTGTCTGTCCATCACGGCGCTAAGCTCTTCGTGTCGATTTATTTGCTCCCTGTGGCTGGCTGGTTTTATTGTGACCCATTAGCGTTCGCACTGTACCCAAGGTCTGTGGAAAGTTTTATATCACCCACTTTTTGAGCTGCTGCCTGTCTTATTTCAATTGTTTTATCTCATTTGTGTTTCTTCGTTAGACAGACAGAATATATAATTTAGGCTAAGGGTCAATCGCTGGGACCTATGAAGTCATTCAGCGCTGAAACGGAAATTGACAGTAAAAAGTATGAAAGGTGCAATAGGAGGAAAACCTCGCGGTTACACAATGAAACAATTGTTAGGAGAGGGTGGAAAGTAAGATTAAAAAAAAAAAAGGTATGAATGGAGGTACAGTAAAGGAATGAAAAAGGTTGCAGCAAAGGGCCGAAGGGACGCTGCAAAGAACCTTAAGAAATGCCTACACTGCACAGCATGAGGTGCACTGACGGCACTATCCCCCTACGGAGGTGTTTCTTTGTTATTTTTTACTGTTCTTTGGTTCTGCATTTCTTTTTCCTTGGTTGTTTTCCCTGAGCCCTGGAGCTTGTAGCAGTCTGCTTTTCCAATGAAGGTTGCATCTTTGCTTGGTTTGATTTATGAAATTTAGGACATCAAGACAAGCACGACGGCACTTTTGGCCTTTCGCCGCTTGATTGAAGGCAGTGAAAAGAGGCAGCTGGAGTGGCTGGACAACAAAATCGGAGATCCATAAAATAAAGGAAATGAAGTCGAAGGATCTAAAGGTGGAACGAGGAGAAAGCCCAACAGTTGCATTAAGAAATAGCTGTCAGAGGTGTTGGACAGCAAGACTGAAGAAAAGATCCAGGAATGGAGGTAAAATAAAGCTGGTAATGTGGGTGCAACTAGGCGACAAAGGGACTCGGCAAACACCCTCCAGTAATGCCTAGAGTGCTCCACGTGAGATTCAATGGCGACACAAGCCCCTTCCAGAAGCATCGTTGCTTGTAGTACTGTAGTAATGATAATGCAAAAGCCATCACACAGGTCCCCTTAGACACTGCATAGACGTACATGCCGAAAACCTTATTGTGATGGTTGCAGATTTGGAAAAAGCCAACTGAGGCCACCAGGTAAAGAAGTTATATGCATACTATGAACAGTGATACTAGATGGAGCCAATCTACATGACATATGACTTGAGAGGGTCACTACTAATGACGTTCGGTGAAATCGTTAATTCATAACGTCACTTCGCCAAAAGCTACCAGTGTAGAGAACAAATACGAACTGGAATCCTCTAATTTAGTGAGGTCCACTCACTCTAAGACACAGTCGCTGTCCATCTCCCAGGCCTCTCTCATCCAGATGGTTTAATCATCCTCGGAAAGTTGGATGTTTACTTTTGCTGCCGCAAGTTCTATGCTCTCCACCAGCTATTTGGGCCTTCAGTTGGCCTTATGTTTTCTTACTTAAAACCCCTCCCTGCTCAGTAAGACTGAATCACAGGCAATCTGTCTGGCGGCTTCCCTGTTTTCATTTTATAGGTACCATTTCGGTCAGTGCTCCATAAATCTAATGGACATACTCCCTCCTCCTCCTTTCAGATGGGATTGTAACAGCCGTCAGATCACCTCTTCACAAATTTGTTGTATAAAAATTAGTAGTCCTCGAACTGCAAGGATCAGTGAGTGTTTCCTTCGAAATGCCAAGTTTTGGCATTCTCATCCTGCTTTTGATTTCCCGTAACTCTTATAAACTTCGTTCTTTTAGAGGCTGAGGGTGTATCGCTTTCTTCATAGTGAAGCCATACTTTTTTGTTCACTCTCCTTTCTCTTGTTATTTTCGGGCCTAGACTAGATGAGGGCTTTTGCGTTGCATATATCTCATTAACCTCTTCACACACACATAATATAATTATATATATATACATATATGTATATATATACATATATATATGATTATTATCACTTTTGTACGTGATTCATTTATCACACGTCACCACAGGTGGTAATCTGTGATATATATATATATATATATATATATATATATATATATATATATATATATATATATATATATATATATATATATATATATATATATATATGTATATATATATACTTATATATGTATAATATAAATGTATGTACACACACACACACACACACACACATATATATATATATATATATATATATATATATATATATATATATATATATATATATATATATATAAACACATACATAAAGTAAAGAGTATTCAGTCTGACATGAACTCCCACGTGAAGACAGACATGCACAGACGTCCCTCAGTAAACGCAACCTCGAAAAGAGAAATTCATCGAAAGTTATTTTTTCAGGCCACGTAAAGTTCACCTAATACTTTGATCCTCTAGATTAGAGCTTTCAGATCACTTTTCAACCTGCTTTTTCTCATTAAGGGAAAAAAAAGGCCGATTCCAATCACGCTGATTCCGGTTCATTTAAAAAAAATTGGGAATTATACGTTGCAGACCCTGGGAACGTGGTTGGAGAGGTGATAGGTCGCAACGAGACTCGAGATTCACAGGACTGGAGAGAGAGAGAGAGAGAGAGAGAGAGAGAGAGAGAGAGAGAGAGAGAGAGAGTGGTACCTCCCGTAAGTCAAGTCGGTCAGATGACGTCATAAATGCAGAATCCGATAGCCGTGAAGATAATATTGCCACTTTGATCGAGAGCCTCGAGACGGATACTCAGTCGCGCAAGTTAAAGTTAGTTAGTCGTGAAAATGGTTGCGTGGGTAAGCCCGATACTTGAAGGTGAATAAGAGAGAGTGTTAATGAAGACATTCAGAGAGATATATCAATGAAGTTAATCGGGGTCAGAATCAAACAGATGTATAGTTACTCAGTAAATAAACGGCGATAAAACCAAGCAAACAAATTTCTTCGTAAAGTTGAGAGGACAGAGGCAAGCAGATAAAAATGTCCGCGAACATACGGAGGGTAATTTAGGTAGATTAAATTACTTTGCAAAATACGTATGAGGAGATTATGACACTCAAGGTGTACAGGTAGAGTCAAACAGATACTGACATTCAGTAAAAATAAGGAGATAAACCCAAACAGGAAGTCATTTAGTAAAGATATCAAGATAAAGCCAGGCAGAATTATTC
>NC_089788.1:60697047-60714547 GCF_040412425.1 Macrobrachium rosenbergii
GATGTACTGTTGATTTGAACTCGGTGGCAATTAACGAAGTGGCTAGTGTTGTGGAAGTTTTCTGCATGAGGACTCATCCTTGGTTGAATGTTCTCAAATGTGCACTAACCGTTCCTCTCTTTTAACATTCATTTCTGCTTCTCCTGTCCCAAAAATATGTAACAGTCCTTTGAAATATTCATTCAAAGAAAACACAGCCGAATTCTCTTTGGGCAGCCTCTCTCCATTTGCAACTTTTATTTACATTTTCTTCTCTCCAGCACAACTTTTTTCACCTTGAAGTGCTTGTCTCCATTAGCTCCCATCCGCTTCTCTCCCAGTTTTTCTTTGACTACCTTTATTCATTCTCTTGTATACCTCTCCACAATCTATGTTGCAGCTACACATCTAACGACCTCCTTTCCTCCTTTAATAAACATTTTCAGTTCATGATCCTCTACTCAGTACTTATATTTCTCCTTCCTAAAAGCCTCTACCGAGTCAACTCACTAATGGAAAATTTAACCCAATCTTGAATTTTCTATACTCCTCATCAAATACTTCCACTCTGGTGCTTCCATTCTCTTCAACTAAAACGAAGTTGAATTTTTACTTTAGCTCGAACTAGTTAATAATTTGATAGGTATCTCTAGCCTCTTAAGTTTGAGCCTTTTCTGCTATCACCTTAATCTTTAGGATGCTGCTTAGTTCTAACATAAAGTGAAAAAACTCTTTTCCTAATCAATTCCTCCCTGGCATGTATATTTATTGGTACTTTGTCTAGAAAACACAGACTCCCAATAGTTGAATCTCTTCCAGAATTTTCATAAGAGATATCCATTTCTGCAATCTTCCTAACACAGCAAGAGCTTCCTTCCTTTATCTAGTCCCACATGTCTCAGCTCACAGGAAACTAATAATTACTCCGTGCCTTGCCTACTCCTGCAACTCTCAGCTTTCATCTTGTTCTCACTAAGTATCATGCGATCCAGTCTTCTCTCCTTAAACACATCCTCTATCATACCTTCCTTCTCTTCTGCACTATATTCATGCAAAAATCAAAGTCCTGACTTGACTCCTTATTTCTACTTTTTTTTGTTACCTTGTAGTTTGTTCTAATACATTTTCTGGGAGTAAATGAAATTTTGGCGAGAAGCTGATGAAGAATATAATAGAATATGGAAATGGATGCAGCCAACTCAACGAGCAGGGATATAGTTTCAAATTAATGGCCCTCTTTTGCTGGACGTCGCCATAACAATGCAACTTCATCACAGACTCAACTCTGTCGTTAATTGTTTTCTTAATTACCTATTCGGTTCATCCGACGTGGCTCCCCTACCCCAATTTCCCAAAGAAAAACACCCGGAGATTGTGTTTGGTACTTCGGGAGCAATCTAGCCTCGGCCTTTATTATTCGCCGGCTGCTGGCTGCAGCAGCAGCAGCTACTGGAGAAGGCTTCCCGGCCCTGCTGGAACTAATTCACTTTCCAGAGGCGATGATGGTGTCTGGTGGCGTCTTCAGCAGTGTTTATTTATATGCGTCTTGATCTGGAATACGGGAGTGCTTCCACTGGAATAAGATTTTTTTGATTGTTCTGGAACGAGAGATTGTTCTCTTTTGGAACAGATCTTATTCTTTTAGAGGAAGAGCGGAATCTTTGGGAAAAATATTTTTTTCTGCAATAAAACATCGCACCCTTTGGGAATACAAAAGCATATTTTGTTGGTACAAAGGATCACTTTCTTTTCGAATGAGAAACTATACCCTTTAATAAAAGAATGTGGTTATCTAAACAATACATCTTGTTCCTTTGGAACAAAGAATTATAGTCCGGAACCAAGACCTTATTCGTATGGAACAAAAGATCGTAATTTTATTTTTACAATGACCCATGTTCCGGACTGTATTTTTATGGAACAAAGGATCGTATCCTTACGGGATAGGTAGTCACATTCAACTTAAATAAATGAAAAATTATATTTTTGTCAAATATATTATTATATTCTAGTAGAACGCGAGAATTACATTTATCTGGAATGAAAGGATTATATTTATGTAGAATGAAAGAGTATTTCTATGGAATACGAGGTCGTGTTCTTTTGGAACAAACGATCCTAATCTTCTGATATAAACATCTGAGGCCGCATTCTTTTGTAACAGGCTGTATTCTTATGGAACACATAATCGTTTTCTCTTGTAACACTGTAATAAGATATTGCAGCTTTCTGGAATTAGCCGTCGTTCTTTGGGATCAAGGAGGATTTCTCATGTAGCAAGGACTGATATTCCTGTAAATCAAAGGATCACAATACTCTGAAATAATGAACTATTTCTCTGTGTGTTTAATACTGAATCGTTTCATTTTTGGGATTAAGGATTTCGTGTAAAAATGATGGGTATGAGCTCATCTACGAAGACTTATATTCTTCTAAAATCAAGGATGGCATCCTGATTTGACAGATTTTATCATTTTGGGAATAAAAGATTGAGGGGATTAATAGCTATATTTTGGGGATTAATGTTATAATCTCTTAAGAGCAATGGGGCAATCACTCAGAGATAAAAGCTACATCCATGAATCAAGGAACATATTCGTAATAAGAATTTTATCCCGCCGGAATGACGGCAGGATCCAGGAAGGATTTTATGCTATTTAGTGACGGTATTATTGCTGAATGCTGTGATCGTTTGGAACTGAAAATTTTATCTGTAACTGACCTCCTTCGACAAAAGCCATACTCTATTACCCGCACGACCCTCAAGCCTGGATTTATCCTCATAATTGTCTGGTTGATTGATTGATTTACTTCCGTAGGAATGGCGTCTCAGTGACTGCCGTCATTGACGGCGGAAATATGCTTCTGGTTGTTAATTAACGAATAATGAATAAAATTAAACTACATAATTTCAGAGAAAAATTCACACCTTTAAGTACACTCTATAAATACTATCAGGCATTGAAATAATTAAATTACAGAATAAATAGGTATAAAATGCGCCGAAGTTTCTTCGGCGCAATCGAGTTTTCTGTACAACGTATAATCAAGACCACCGAAAACAGATCTATCTTTCGGTGGTCTCGGTATAATGCTGTATGAGCCGCGGCCCATGAAACTTTAGCCACGGCCCGATGGTGGCCCGAGCTATATTGTTGCCAGACGCACGATTATGGCTAAATTAAACCTTAAATAACACAAAAACTACTGATGCTGGAGGGCTGCAATTTGGCATGTTTGATGCTTGGATGGCGGATGATCAACATATCAATTCGCAGCCTTCTAGCCTTAGTAGTTTTTAATATCTGAGGGAGGACAGAAAAAATTGCGGACGAACAAACAAAAAGCCGGCGCAATAGTTTTCTTTTACAGAAAACTAAAAAGCAATAAACTAAATCATCTGAAGAAAGCCGGCTTCCTCAGCAAGCGTCTAGATTTCATGAGATTTGTGTCTCGCATCCTCTCACAACCCCTACAGAAAAGTATTTTTATTTTTGAGAAGCCGGTCCCTCTCCAAGAGCCGAGATGAGGAGGGTATCTACAGTCTTTCCTGGCTTCCAGATACGGAAGATGTGTATATGATAAGTGGCATTTTGAGTTTGTCGCAGAGCCTTGATTAAAAAATTTATAGTTTATGGGTTTTTTTCTGTAAATGTTCATTAACGCGCACACACACACACACACACACACACACACACATATATATATATATATATATATATATATATATATATATATATATATATATATATATATATATATATAATAAATTTAAGGTGATCAAGTACTTATGAAGAGTGTAAGGCCTAAATGAATGTTTCATGAAAAAATATTTGGTATGGAAATTTTCTCCTGTTGAGTCCAGAAGACTTATCTGTGGAGTCGATGAAAACAGTCACTGTAACGTCAGTCTGCCTCAATCAGTCAATCTAAGACTCAAGAATCGGGCATTTGAATGGATTATTTATACCCGGCAAAAATATACGAACGCTTTAACCAATATCATGGTAATATACTTTGCTTCTCAATAAACAGAGACGAAAACAAGTGTTTTGCAGATTGCTCACCAAAGGTTAATGAGTTGACCGAGAGGACAGCCATTATTAAGATAATTCGCAAAATCGCTTTGGACACTGGCCATTCTCTTTTGCTAATGAATTCTGTGATAAGCGATTGCGCCTAATTAGCACAGAAAAAATAAACTAATTCTGCTCGCAGTTTTTATCTCTTTTCGGAATGAATAAATCTTGCAATATAATTATCTTGGTCAATTTCATTAATTTGGGGAAATTAGAAGCGCCGGGATCTCCGACACTTGCGGAAGGAAATGAAAAGAAGAATAGAGGAAAGTTAAAATATGAAAAATAAAATAAGAAATATATATGCAAAAAAGGTAGGTGGAAGAGGCTGGAAAATAGAAGTGAAGAAAAACCTAGGAGAAATGAAGGAATAGAAATATGAAAGTAAATAGCAAAAAGCAAAATGGTGAGAAAAAGAAAATATATGTCGCTAGCACATCAAAATGGACATTGTTATTCCCGAGTCCTGAGGGAATGACACGGGAAATATATTCAAGAATTTTCTTTTTGCCATAACATTTGACCTAAATAAAATGCGACGCGCGTCATATGTAAATACAATGTTCTGGCTGCGAGTGGACGCACTGGCAGACCGGCGGGGACAGCAGTGTTGACGGATAGAGAGAGAGAGAGAGAGAGAGAGAGAGAGAGAGAGAGAGAGAGAGAGAGAGAGAAGAGGGGATGAAACGACAGACAGACGGAGACAACAGCATCCGTCACTTATTGTGTTAGCATCCTGACGGTGTAAAGAAATTAAATGAAGAATTAAGAATTAGGAGAAGGGAAAAGGGTTGAGAGTAAACAAAGAGAGATAAATTAAGAGAGAAAAACACACGAATTCTGGAATGATAAAACTGAAGCTCTCGCAACGAATATAAAAATCGGGGCAACTTTAAAAAAGAAAATGAAAGCAAGTATTCCCCGGAGACACTGGAAGTAATTTGGACAGCGAGGGGACTAAAGAGGTATGTGGAGTGGAGAGAGAGAGAGAGAGAGAGAGAGAGAGAGAGAGAGAGAGAGAGAGAGAGAGAGAGAGAGAGAGTTGCTGGAGTAATCTGCCTCCAGTCGCATACCAGACAGTGGCAGGTCAACCTCGCGCTCGGTCACTCCTGACACGTGATTAGATTCCTATTTTCAGTTTTATTTATTTACTTTTGATTTTGTGTTTCGTCTCACCTTCCAGTGGTTTTGATGTTACGATTCTGGCATGGTTGACCGGCAACCTACGCACTTTACTACCCTGCTTTAACTATGAGCCTTGCCCAAGTGCTACAGAGTTCTTTTTCGTGTTTATCGTGAGGCAGAATTATGCTCCGTGTAGTACTTTCTGTAATGCAGTTAAAAAAAAAAGAATAAAAAAACAGAAATAACAGAACAAAGACAAATATTAAAAGACTTACTTGGTGACGAAATGTGTTAATCTGACCGACGCACCGGTCCTCTCCTTCCGTCTACCGTTTGATTTTGATGTAAAGGTGTCGCCGCTATTTTTGTGTAGCCCTGACATTTTCATGTGATTGACTTTTAACGTGGCCGGCAGAAAGGCAGCTTTTCTTTCGAAGGCAACCTTGTATCTTTTGAAATCCTCTGCCATGACAGTTCAGGTGTGACTGTCTCTGAAAATGGACGAAATATTGTCAAATACAGCATGACTGTTTGGTATGTTTATGGCTATGTACATAACTTCCCGCGTATTTCTGAAGCTCTGTAGCTGATATATGTCTTGAATTGCGGGGGTGTATCTGGAGCCGATGGCTGTGCCTAAAATAGCGAAGTTATTTCGGAAGATGTTTGTCTCACCATGTCTTAAACTGCGCTGGTGTTTCCGAAGGTGTATGACTAAGTAGATATAAAGTTACTCATTTCTGAATCTGATGGCTAATCATGTCTACAACTGGAAGTCTAATTATGAGTAAAATGTGTTACTATTTCTGACATTGTAAGCAGGCCATTCCTGAAAGTGAATGAATCGCACTGTCTAAAATTGTATAACTATTTTTTTGCAATTATACAGTGAACTATGTCAATGCCAAACATGCGTGACTATGCTAGAATTTCAATGACTGTACTATCAACGACTGACCACCCTTAGACCAGAATTATGACGTTCTTTTTAATCTCACATTTAACTTTGAGGCTAATGTTGATTGTTGACGTGCATAAATATATCTTTTTTCTTACTCCACCTTTAACCTTTTATTAATGTCGCTTGAGCTTGACCTTGACTACTAACAATAATCATGGCTTTGCAACTCAAACATGAAGTGAGCTGACATGAAAATAACAGAAATAGGTTAGTTTCAACACTTTTTATTCACACCGGAGCTTGACCCCTGACCCTTATTTATATTATGGCCTTGACTCTTCAGACTTCGTTATCTTTTACCTCTCTTTTACATGCTAAATGAATCGCATTAATATGCGCTTTTGAGAATGTATACGTTTAAAACGTTACTAAATGTCAATGAATGAATCTTATATGTTTAGCAACTTAACCTAAAGGAATACTTTAGGTCCAAAGCTTGCAACTTTGTTTTCAGTGAAGTGGATTCGAATTCCTGTCAAAGAAATGAACTTTTTTCGCCTCTTCTGCCTAAAATGGCGATTTCTGCTTCTGGTTCCTTGATTCGTCTATTTTTATTTTTCATCTGTTGTTTGTTTAGGTCGTGATCACAACGTCCCCTTTGGCTCTATCGTTACCGGCATTTACTGTAGATGGATATGGACTTTGCCTGATTGTATCATCTTCTTTTGTCTAGACACACACACGAATTTGTACATACATATGTATATATATATACTATATATATATATAAAATATATATATATATATATATATATATATATATATATATATATATAAATAAATGGAAAAAGAATGGGAGAGAAAGAGGTGAGAGTCAATCGAATATCAGTGAAAATATTCGCGTGAAATTTTTTATAGAGGATAAACCCTCCACAGAAAAGGGATTACGAGCCAGGAGATTTTGCAAAGAAATAAACCGAGCAGAGAGAGAGAGAGAGAGAGAGAGAGAGAGAGAGAGAGAGAGAGAGAGAGAGAGAGAGAGAGAGAGAGAGACGTTGTCTGCGTCGAATGCTGCCTTGGGTTGTCGGTTTGATTATCTGAATGAGAGAAGCGAAGGACTGAGTAATGTAGAGATTAAAAATGGTTAATGTGAAAGAAAGGAATGAGATAAACATTGCGAAAATGACCAGAGGGCCATTAAAAAGTTGAAGATGGAAAGGCGTCAGGAGATGATGTGACCAATGACTTGCTGTGTTAAGGTGATGAGTTTGTAAATGAGTTGCTGACGAAGACGTGAAAGGCTTGATGAGAGAAACGAGTGGATAAGTCGTGAATCCGTTTTTCTTGTAAATGAGGAAGGTGACTGAGCAGGCTGTAAGAATTTTAAGGCGATAATATCTTTAAGTGTACCAGGGAAAGTGCTGGGAAGACTTTTGACCTGAAAGGTAAAAATGAATAAGAAAAGTTCAATTAGAGGAGAAAAGTTAGTTTAAACAAGAGCTGTTCTGTGGGTATCAAACGTTTGGTATAGGAATGTTTGAGTGTAAAGAGGAAAAACGCCGTGAATCTGGCGAAAGTTTATGATCGAAACAGAAAGGTTTCTATGAACTAAGGATGGATTTTGTTTTAGGCGGTCTCTTAAGATGGTCAGAGATGTTTATGCTGAAAGTAAATCTTGTGTAAAAGAAATATGTCGTTATGGGACGGACTGGTGATATGCAGAACATGGTCTCCGACAAGTGGTAGATAGAGTGCTTCATGTCTGTATAAGATTCAGTGTTGAGTGGTGATAGTGAAGAGATGCTGAGTCTGGTGAAAGTAAAGAATCTTTGCAGCAAGACAAAGTTAAAATTGAATGTAAATTTGAATCTTGTTTTGAGAGCAACTGAAAGACAAGAAGATGGAAAAATTAATGTTAGTAAGGACACTGAAAGGCTGAAAGTGTCTGATGTAAAGAAGGGGTGATTCACAGAATAGACAAAGCAAAGAAGGTAGTTAAGTAGTTAAGAGTTCCGGAAAAGGTTTAGAAGAGAAATGCAAAAGTGAAGTGAGTGTTGTTATCAAGAATGTCGAGGCTTTTAAGGGATCATTATTTCTCATTATATATTGAGCAAAGAGGCATAACACTGCAATAAATGCGGAAATAGTATAAGGCGTGATGAGAATTTAGTGTAGGTCAAAGGTCCCATGAGCGTTCTGAGCGGTCTCTTTAGTTGAGAGAACAGGAGTGGATAGGTCAGTGCAAAAACTTATATAACTCCAGAAGGGACAGAAGGAGAACTTATAATGCTTGGTCATAAATAGTTACAGGTGCTGGCACAGAAAGGTTTAATGTCCAACTAGCAAGAATTCTTGCAAAGTTGAGTCGAATGGAGCAAAATATGCAAGGTGAGGATTGCCGGCATGTCAGCGTGGGCACATTGTGGCAATTTTTTCTGACGAAGTCTATCCTTGATTCGATAGTGACCAAATGTAGTTTCTGTCCACTTTGATGGGAGACCAACTGGGGATGCCAAATAACTGCAGCACATGAACACCCTTGACCACCTGAGGGAACATGGAAGCTAGGCTGGCAAAAATGAGCACAATTCGCAAGTTTTGGGAGAAAAGTTCGGGGAGACCTAGATAGCGCTGGGTAGAGAGAGCAGAAGAGGTATTAGAGTGAAAAGCTTTCGTATATATTTGCGCGAGCTGAGATCTTAATGCTTCCTATGACTAGAACGTTTGTTTCACAAGCCAAAAGTTCAGGGTTAGACTCCCAAAGTATGAAGAATCCTGTAGCAAAATTTAATTTAGTTCCATTGTACCTCTGTTGAACTACGAAGTAATTTAGGAAACTGGTGGATCACAAGCATGAAAGAAAGGAAAGTCATGGGGCTATTAACCCCCAAGTGGCACCCGCTCTTAGGGGGAGAAGTGTGCTAGGAAATTTTTTCTGTACATAACCACACGCACACATATGTGTATGTAATATATATACATATATATATGTATATATATGTAATAAACACACACACACACACACACATATATATATATATATATATATATATATATATATATATATATATATATATATATATATATATATGGATATATGTGTGTGTGTGTGTGTGTGTGTGTGTGTGTGTATGTAATTGAAATGGCCACAACGCCCACTTCTCGAGTTCTCCACACTTTTGGATACGCTTGTCCGATGTCCGTCAGAATTACTTCGTATTCTTACATAAGGATCTAAGGCTTTGTATATATATATATATATATATATATATATATATATATATATATATATATATATATATATATATATATATATGTATGTATATATGTATGTATGTATGTATGTATGTATATGTGTGTGTGTGCATGAATGTTCATACATACGTGTAGGTATGAATATATGTATGTATCTTCATCACCATACACGATCTTAGCGTTAATATCTTAGATGAAAAATACACATAAAGGCAAGACCTTCCTAAAGCTCTCTATAATCCACTTAAAAACTTGGTAACTCATTAAGATAATACTGAAGCACTTACCATAATTACCTTAATTATCTCCGAAGCTTTTGTCGCTTGGCGTAATGAATCAATTTAAACTTCTTAAAAAAAGCTGTCGTGCCTCGCGACTTCTTGAGAAGTTCGTCAAAAGATCCATTTGGCTTCGAACTGAAGAATAAAAAAAAAGGGCCATTATTATTTTGATAATATTGTCAAGGTGCCAAAGGCCCTCAACCATGCACGAGTCTGAAACACCCTTGAGTTCCCTGCTCAATTAAAAAGGAGGAGGAGGAGGAGGAGGAGGAAGAGAGAGAGAGAGAGAGAGAGAGAGAGAGAGAGAGAGAGAGAGAGAGAGAGAGAGAGAGAGAGAGAGAGCGCAATCTTTTAATATTTAATATTTGTGGCTTTCAAGAATTATATTTCCAGTGTTGCCAAGACGATAACCATCTTTCTAATTGTAGTGCTGGTTCGAAAACTCGTTTACTGGTCGTTTAGAGAGAGAGAGAGAGAGAGAGAGAGAGAGAGAGAGAGAGAGAGAGAGAGAGAGAGAGAGATAGTAGTACTGTCAAATTCATTTTTTGTTGTACATACTTCGAATGGATACATATATTGTACATAATGATTAGAGTCGAAATAATCGATGAACAAGATAATAACGGTAATTAAATCCTATGAACACTGCACTTAACAGATTGCTGATTAACGTGGAAAAGAGCAACTACAAATAACCTTCTGTTCGAGAAATATCTGCGGAAAATCTTAGAGAAAAACCGAGTTAAAAAGACGATGTGGAATAAAAAGTCAGAATAAACGACGCAGATCATTAGGATACAAAAGGACTCTCATTCCTCAAGATTAAAGGCGGCAGAAGGAAGACATTCATCAGACAGGAGGAAGACAGTCATCAGACCAGACAGGAGAAAGACAGTCATCAGACATCAGACAGAAGGAAGCCAGTCATCAGACGCTGTACACAGAGACAAAGGGCCCTCGGTTCTAAACGAAAACACACTTGGAATAAGTAAAATCTTCGAGGGAACCGAAAAATAACCTAATAATACTTTTATAAGTAAGCATTAGGTCTGAGGAGAAGACAACGTCACAAGTAAATCCTGCAGTAAATCTTTAAGTCAACAATAAAATCGAAGGAAAGGGAACGTGGAAAAACAAACCCCCCGTTGGATTTGGAGTCGCTTTGCCTGCTCAAGAAAAGATGACAAGGACCCACGCCTTCTAAAAACAAGTCAAGGTGAGACACATTTGGTTTTCTGTGAGATTTATCTCGGCTTTACTCACAGCTTTTTGTCATATCTATTTATAAAATTTCAAATGTATATTTCTACATGAATACACACGAATGCATAAAAACGGCACGCACATTCATTTATATTTTTTTAATCAATGTAAAACATCAGTCACTTTCACTTTTATCCTTTTGAGACTTCCACGCCATCAGGAACCTGATATGCATTACAAAAGTTTCGTCAGCAGCGCCTCTGTCCCCCAGTGTATATACATTTTACGATCCTCCCATTTTCATGTCTTCTTACGTCTATTACGCTAACACAGCACCTCACAGCTTCTGCCAACCCTCTCTATTCACAGTCATCATCCACACTTCACTTCCATAAAGGAGTGATTGCTTAACAATTCCTTTATAAATGTCCACTTTTCCTGCCAAAGTCACTTCTCTTCCCTTTCAAACACATTTGGAATGAGCCGTGATTCACCCATCGTTCCATCCAGCATCATAACCCGTTATATAATCTCAAATACCCGCATGTATAGACCATTTCATTCTTTTACTAACCACATAAACATTTATTACTCATTCTTGATGCAACACCATTACTTCGTTCTTCAAAAGATTCATTTTCAGCTTTCTCTTTCTACGGACACATTTAGACTTCCATCAGCTGCGGCAGCTTCTCTTTAATTACACCAATCACCACCGCATCTGGAAGCATCATGTACGCCACACTCAATTAATCACTCTAAAGTTTACCCCACAAACTTGCTCCTAAAACTCCTGCCCTTGCTTTGACTTTCATCACTACTCCGTACGCGGGAACATCCCACTGCTACGGATGCACAACACCGATGTCTGGGAAACATGCGTGCTGAATCAAACTATATATATGTATGTTTGTATGTATCCACACAAGAAAAGGACAGCCAGAATCGTACCTAGGATTTCCACGTTTATTTTCATGTTGGCAGTGTGATAATTATCCGGAAACGTTGATTAGGCTTCTGACTATCCTTTTCTTGTTGTGAGTAAGACTCTCTGAGCATGCCCATGTTTCGAAAAAAATAATGATAGATAGATGGCTAGATAGATAAGGTGAGAAAGTATGTAAAGAAAGAAAGAACATTATCCATGCTAAATAAATTAAATGATTTTAGCATTTACAGTGTTTTCCTTCTAACTAACTGGCAGAGTAGGGAGAGAAATTCCCAATAGTTATTTTCTCTCACTTTGTTTTCGAAAAAGACCTTCTTTCTCGAGGCATTTTGGCCATCGATACCAAGGAGGTGAAAGCCAGCCTTCATCCCTCTTCGAAGAGACAAGGGAGCTCTGGAGTTGACGGAAGATACGTTCTTTATTGGTTCCTCTGGGACATCGATAGGACCCCATTGGAGTGGCAGCCTACTCTGTTGATATGTCAAGAGAGAGAGAGAGAGAGAGAGAGAGAGAGAGAGAGAGAGAGAGAGAGAGAGAGAGAGGCAATCCTTCTGGGGAGTGGAGGTTCCAAACCATTAGGTTCTGTCTGAAGAAATTCAGATCATAATGATATCTTAAGACACTCTGCTTAGCACGTCCTTCTACTGGTTGTTTTTCAGATTGTGCGATCATCTTCTCTTTCGTTTTGTTTTTTATCTAATTTCTTTCTGAATCTATATCCCTCTTCAAAAAAGATGTTACCATTCTGGACCATGTTTGGGGACGTGAAACTTATGTTTTCCATTTTTTTTTCACCGCTCGTCCTCTTTCATTTACAGCATTGTTTTTATTATCGCTCTCTCTTTGTATTTCGGCAGAATTTCCTCGCTGTTTTTCTAGCAAAACTGTCCCATTTTCTTTTCGTGACAGTGTTTTCGGTGGTCCTTTCCGGTATGTGCAGCCAGCCACACTTGTGGGAGCAATAGTTGGTGATATTGTCCGTGACATGTTTGGATCGCGTTCACAACGTGTTTACCTCTCCACCGACATACGTTCAGATATTTTACGTGAGGCAATTCTTACGTGATAGTTTTACTTGGCCACATTTTGTTACCAATGTATGAATATAACACCAGCGTCTAAACCCTATAGGCCGAACGTCAACTACATCTCGTTGGGCCATTTATTTGTAACTTTCGATGTATTCGGCCAGAGCACCAAACTACATGCACACGATGAAATGAATTACTCGATGGAGCCATTATTTTGGCACCGGGGAAGAGGACCCCGATTTCAACCTGCTCATTTTCTGAGCAAATGAATTTTTCATCTTTTTTTTTAACCGAAATGAACTGTTTTCTGATTTATTATTCACTTTGTAAGGTCGTTGTTAGAAGTACAGCTGAGATACCTACAAAGGAAGGAAGAATCTCAAATACTGTACATCACTGGAGACTTTCACGTTTACGCAACTGGAGTGTAAAGTTCGATATGATAGTAATGTAACAAAACACACACATATAAATACATACATACATACACACACTATATATATATATATATATATATATATATATATATATATATATATATATATATATATATATATATATATATATATATGTGTGTGTGTGTGTGTGTGTATACACTAGAATCTTAAAAAATGCAAATTAAAAAGTCTCCCAGGAGGAATTTGAATACTACTTATACCTTCTCTTAACATCTTTTACGCAAGATGAGTATGTGCGTCTATAACTGTAAAAAGATACTGAAAATTAAAAAAAAATAAGCGTTATGCCTCCAATTAGGATTCATACCGTGTACTTCAACACACTCAAGCGAAAGAACGAACGGCTGGTGATTTTAGAAGCTCTGACAGAATTATTTGTTTACGTAATCCGTCGTCGCAACGACCGTGGTCATCATGGACGCCGTCAGGAGAGAAGATCTGCCGGAAATCAATGAAGCTGTGCCAACATTGCTGTAGCAATGCGACATCGTTCGTGTCTGACTGATGGAGCGAATCGCAAACATACTCCACTGATAATGGCCACGGTCATGATGACAATTGCAATGTTAGCAGTGAAGATGGCGAAAATGATATATGCTTATGATTGCCAAAATGATACAGAAAATGAAAGTATAAAAATCTCTCGTACTGTTAACCCAAAGAAAACGACAGAGGAATGCCAACGATTATAAAAATAATAATTCTCAAGTGATAATAAAGGCGATCATTAAATCATTCTGAAACCTATTCAAGCGAGACCTCCTCTCATAAATATTATAACACGGGGCTGGATTTTCCATTCATGTCCAATATGTTCTTCAAAATACTATTACGCGGCTTTCAAAATCCTGAATTCATGTCCAGCGGTCGTTCATCACCAGAACTCGCTTCCACGCTGATTTTTGCACTTGATATATTTTCACTGAATTGGTCCATGAAATTCTGCCAACAATAACTACTGCAATTTATGACGAGAAAAGCTGTCGTGTATCCCACAAATTGTGTATTTTTTGTCGGATTTGGTTTACTTAAATGCATTTCAATGCAGCTTGCACAGTAATGTGTAAGTATGCCAATACTAAATTACTTGACTATGTGTATGTTCAGATATTGGTCAGTAAGCGATTATTCTTTTACCGAGAGATTTGCCAAATGTCTATTTAATCTCTCAGATTAGCTTACAAAACTGTGACGCACCTCCAGAATGATTTTATGTACACGAATTGTAGGTTTCATTTTTGTTATACACAATTACCGTTGTAAACCTCATGATTTGGGGAATTTATAGTCAAATGTCAGCGCTCTCCAGTTCTCTCTTAAGTAAGGTGCACAACCTGTAGGCCTCCCTTACTAGGAAGGAAGGTTTAGTCGGAGGTTAATTAAGGGACATTTCCTCGAAAGAAATGACGCAGAAGCGGACAATGGGGGCTTACAAATCTCGTCCTGCAGTAGTTACAGTAAGCATCACCTTTAATCTGTTCTAGTTTATCCGGCCGCTGAAGGAGGTGGTTCCACCTAAAGAGGGTTGGGATAGCCCATGGAACTTCTTTTTCCCATATATTTTGCCTCTGTAAGCTCGGTAAAATCCTCAGGATAATGGCAAAATTACAAGCACACCACGAGCAGCAATGCCCAATAGAGGATTCAGAGTGTATAGGACATTTTGTAAAACGATTCCTTATACATTTCCTCCATCCCCATTTCACCTTTTCCCTAAAATCGTAGTCGACTGCGGAGTCGAATCTATTTGGAATGCGAGCTTTGTTTATATGGGACCGTTCTTTGCAGCAGAAATGGTCCGGAGAATAGCGATAATATCCTCGGGCTCCAAAAGTGGCAGGAATCTGGGTCTCGAGTTTCAGAACTCGGAGAGAATTTCGGGGATAAGACGAATAAATCAAAGCCACATCGTAAATTAAATAAAATACTGAGACATACTGAGCTTGAAATAATGATCAGGGTTTTATCACCTTTAACAGAGATGACAAAATTATATAGTCTTCTTAGCAGTCATTTCTCAATGTTTGAAATAGATAAAATTTTTAATTTCATCTGCTTCCTGTATCTGTATTCATATTCTCGGTCATTCAAAAGAATTTAAATTATCTTTTATCATTAATTTTCTCTATACTGCATAATTCTATGTAAAAGGCCTGCGAACTTAGATCATCAAGGCTTAATATCTTAAAGTTTGCGAATTAATTAAGCTTCTAAAAGCTTATATCGGATGAATAGTCGCTGCCTTTGCATGTACGAGGTAAAGGTCAAACTTCGTGTTGCTTCGGAAGACTCAGAGTAATTCTGATACTCAGAAATTCGTTCCTAATTAAATGCCATCAGAATGCATGAGAAGCACGAAGGAAAATAAATGGATATTGCGTCCTTCATCATCTGAGGCAAGAATGTAGTCCACATATTTGATGATAAGAATTTTGGTGTCTGTTCTACCAGACGTTAGAGGAGAGACCTAAGGAGTTCTATTGTTATCTTCGCTGCGTTGTTTATCGGTGATCATGTGAAATATGATGGAAATGACTGAACTGATGAAAGATAAATGATAGATTTGACTTGATTTTAGGACAGTATAAAACAGATAATAGACTCTGAAGATAGTTTGTTCAAAACAGGACGATCCCTCTAAAAAGAGAACCTTTCATGTTCTATTCTTAACTTTGATGTAAAGAAGAGACAGGCCATGAAACTCCTAAGGAGATAAGTTGTTTTCTTTGACAGCATTTTATAGATGGAAAATTTACCAAATGCAGTACACACCACAAACTTAGTTCTCGATAAACCTCATAATGCCTGCAAGAAGTTACTGAAGGCTTCGACTTGAACAAGTTTAAGATAGAAGCCAACATTGTCCATACCAAATACATTAGTTGAATTCAATTGTCTCCAAAAGGACGGGGTCATTCAAAACTGAAGTAAAGGGGGAATTTAAACACTTCGATTAAGTCTCCTGTCATAAATGAAAAGGCAAAAGTATAGCCAAGTGTAGGGTCACTACCGCAGAGCTGTTTGAGAACCAAACACTATAAAAGAGACCGATGGTTTACTGAGGATGTAAAAGTGCCAAAGATGACTCAAGTTTATTGTTGTTCAACGAGCAAGGCGTTAAAATAACTAAGATTCTACGTATTGTATTACATTAAAATCAACGAAAAATGATCCGAATGTGGATGTAAAATGGGGATGTTTACTGACTATAAGAACTGTCAACATCCAGAGAGCAAAGCTGACTTAAGCCTCGTGACCAACTCAGACATGCAAAATGGGCCATTGAAGAGTTTAACATGAAAGAGTCGTTATGAGCCTTAAAGTATATGCAAACTAGAACCCACCATAAATCATCTGAATGTGAGGGGAAACGTGAAGTGCTTTCCAAGGGATAGAAGACAGTGTCAAGCTGTGCCACTGCGCTTGTCTGGAGGCTTTTGGTGTGGGTGGCGGCGCTAATGCCACGCTGCCGAGATCTCGTGGGAAATGCAAGGAAGAGTCCGCCCGCCATTAGCACCGTCTTCTCGCCTTCTCCGTTTCACGTCTGCATCGGAGAGAAAACAGACGTTTTTTTCTCTCTCAGAGATTAATGTCTCAGACTCACACGCTGTCGTCTTGCTTTGTCGCTCTCTAACGATTTATTTTGCGTAAGATTTATGGATTTGAAGGCAATATTCAAATAGAGATCCAACCTTGCGAGCATGTCCGTAAATGCTTGCGTGAAGTGAAAGTTGAACGGCAATCGAAAAGGATTACTGATTCTACTTGCATAATAAAAGCAAAGTAATGAGATTAAAAACTGCAAAAGTTGAAGTCCACGAAAAATGTGTTTGATCGCTAAATTTTATGAAGAGATATTTTTCGCAATGGTGCTTAGTGATTTAAACAAAACCCACGTCACGCACAAGGGATCTAAAAGACTGGGGTAACAGGATAAATGAAAGAACAGAATAAAGTAAGAAACATGAAACCGGGCAAAATTACACTTGGATTCAGACCTTGATGCTGACACTACACACACACACACACACACACACACACACACACACACACACACACAAACACTTTCCTTTCAGGAGTTGATAACAAGATAACCACTATGTCGAAAGTTTGGGGCTTACATGGAAACAAAAAAGTTCGTAGGTGCAACTTTATTCAATGTTAGGAACGTCGTGATTATTGGTGTATTTTTCCGATCTTTTTACTTATTATATTCATCATTGAAGTAGGTGGCTGGCA